>NC_029789.2:5648352-5654935 GCF_000816755.2 Arachis ipaensis | reverse complement strand
AACTTATTCAAGTTTTCATAATTATTTACTAGTGAAGGTTTTAACACAGTTGATGAGAACATATATGAAACATGGTATACGACACCTGAGGGGTTGTTGGGAAGAAAGATTCCAACTCCATCCCTAACATAAATTATTACCGCAAGTTTGGTTAATTAATAATTAAGTTTTTTTTTAAAAAAAAATAGAAAAAGAAGAAGATAAAATAATAGTCTTGAATAAAAGAATCAAACTGAGACTTAGTCGTGTGTGGAATTTATTAATTTAATACCATTTTATCCGAATGCTTGCACCCGTTTGATTCTAAGATGTCAACTTTTCAAATATAATATACCACAATATAGAGCAGTTGAATTTTATATTTAATTTCAAACAGAAAACTTAGTTTTGTGTTCAATTTAATTAAATAAATCATACTAGATGGTAGACATATTTTAATATATGTAAAAAGAAAAAAAAATTATAAAATATATATTAAAATATAAAATATATAATAAAAATAAATTAAATTATATATATTTATATATAAATATATAATAATTAATTTTAATAGTTGATTTTGTGCGTACAAGTATTAATTTTGTAATTCAATATTATATGTTGAAAATCAAGAGCGACAAAGCATAACCACGTTATATCGAGGGCTGTTTTATGATGTTTGTCGTATAGTGAGCATTATGAGATGAGGCCAAAATTACAATGATGTCAAAGTACTACGGAGTTGCTTTGGTCTTATATTTGATCAAGCTTTAAACATTAAACAATAAAAGGGCATAGTACATATAAAATTCAAGTAATGATGAACATACACTTATGTTAATTATTGTTATATATATCTTCTATCACCATGGGACATGGGATGAAACTTGAAGGTCTAGTATAATATATATTCTGGACATGCTGTCCTAACTCCAAAAGATGCTACATATCAACCATATAATATGGCTCCATTTCATCACAAGTATATGAAGTAATAATAATGTAACCCCATTTCAGGAACCTCAGCAGCAAACTAGTTAAATATTATTAATTTTTTATAAATTATAAGCATTATTTTAAGATAATATTCAAACTTATCATGTATTTATATAGTTTAATTAATTATAAATACTAGTATATCAATAGTATTAACGTGCACTCTTTTATTTATTAAATATATATAAATATAATAAAAATAGAATTAGTTGAGATAATAATTAATTTATAATTTATCTAAAAAGTTTTAGATTTAAGTTTTGGAAAGCGAAAAAAAATTAAAATTATATATAAAAAAAGGTATCTAAAAAAGAAGTTGCACATCAACCATTTCTATTAGATGCATTATGAATTAACTTGTAAAAAAAAAAAAAAACTTTAAACTGTCATGTACGGCAACTACGCCAATAGAGCTAAGATGAGCTTTGTTTGACCCTTCAATCTGCTAAGAGGAAGATAATAATAACCTTTTGGGTGTAGGTGAGTGAAATACGCTTAAAGATGTCACAATCTGAAATAATGTTTAAACTTATGGGAGAACACTGTATCAAAAGTTTCCCATAAAGTCAAAGACGATTTTTGCTTACTTTATACTTCGCTTTCTTTGATTCTACCCTTGTGTTCTGATTTGGCCGAATTAATCCAACTTCTAAATGTTGGGTCAAATTTGAACTGTCTTTCCTTTCTTGCTTGATTGAAATATGTGCTCCAATCATTTTAGTGAAGGTAATGCCAAATGTGACATAATAAAAAGAAGAGACTTTAAGAATAATGAAAGTAAAAAAAAATACAAATTTTCAACCTTTTTTTTTTTTTTGTTTCCTTTGTACTTTTTTTGGTGTGGGGTTAGAGGCAGTGAACAACTTGCTGATCCCAGTTAGCCCAAATTTGAGAAACTGTGCCAAACCTAATTGTAAGATCTGTAGAAAACTAATGATGAAAAAGGTGAAGCCCAATTCTGGATATGGATTATGAAACTGTGACTGTTGACCAAAATTGTTTGCACCCTTTTTTAGAAAGAAATGACTCCATAATAGTTATCCATCATCAAAGTGGGCCTATAACTTGTACACATGATTTCTACTTTAAGCCCAACACATTTCCCATTTTCCTTAAGCAAGCCCAAAAGCAAAATGAAAGCTAAATAAAATAAGCACGTAGTTTCCTTTTCATGGTAGCAAACAAGCAATGTAGAAAAAATGAAACGATAAAAGCAACAAAGGTTCCTTTCATGGCGATAAAGTATAGATTAGCTGATAATTGACAGGGGACCTACAATTTAATATGGTTTCTAAGTGTCTTTTAGACACAAGAAAAAAATAGTTAGAAATTTAAGGCTTTTAGATTTGATTGATAGAAAAAGGAAACTACATGTCTATATTTTGCATTAGATGATGAGCATGAAAAAGCCTTTTGGAAGTTATCAAGAGATGAGGCCAGCAAAGCATACATTTGAAGAAACAAATTTATCCAATCCGCCGTATAAAGAAGGGTTACATTACAAGGTAAGAAACTTAATAGGGACAAATCCACAGCCCCAACAACTTGAATTAGTCAACATAAGATAATTTGGAAATCAATAACACTATTCATACACTAAACCCTCGTAATTCGGTTGTTATTAATTGCGTATGAGAACATTGTTACAAAAATCCTATCTTATCTAGAGGTGTTTATGGTGCAGTTCTGGTTTAGAAACTGCACTAAACCACATTCTTATATAACAAAGTGAGTTTAAAGCAGTTTATACTTTATAGTAAGGTAAAATTAAAATTTAGCAAAAGAAAAGAAACAGGGGATAAGATATTAATTATGAGTTATATTACTGAAATCTATGAGTTATATTATTACATTAAATATCCTGAGAATAGAAGTCAATGATCTCCTTCAAATTGAGCTGGAAGAGAGAAGAGGCATCGTTTTGCATTAGCCACAGCATATGCTCGAACAATATTGAATCCACATCCACAAATATCACACTCCTCTCGTTGCTGGTGAAGTGGAAGTGATCCTTCTCCGCCTTCTTCATCGAAATTTCCATCAAAACCCTGAATGGATTCTCTCGCAAGATGAAAGGCTCCACCATGAACACCCTCCTCTCTTTCCCAACCACAACAGTCACCGGCCTCTCATGATCATCCAACAGCCCATCATCGCCCACTGGCCTATACCCCATCCGAGAGTTCACGGAGCGTCGCCGGATCAATGAAACCGGCATCACCAAGCAATCCATGGAAGAGGCTAGAAGAATAGAGATTGAAAATTGGAACAAGAAGGGAACAAAACAAACTTAGCAATTTGGTTATTTATGTTTGCATGGTAAGTAGCCGTTGGAGAGTGCTTACGCGTGTGAGGAGGCGCGTGGTGTGAGTGTATGAGGTGGCCTCTCGCTTTCAGTGGTGTTAGGCTCCTGGACACGCAAGTTATATTGATAACCCATTCTTAACTTCGTTAGCCAGCAGCGTCTTTAATGTTAAATTATAGTTACCATTTCATATTCAATGTGGACATAAATATGTAATACTAATATCATAAATCATGTGACGCATCAATTCAAGATTAGGTTTTCAACATTTAAAATCCCAAGTGATATCCACATGAATATTTTTAAAAAGGGAGCTAGTTGTCGTTTCGTGACTCTCAGTATCCATTTAGCTGGATGAGAATGACATTGACGCCTTACATCAGAAATTAATTAATACTACTGCGTTTTAATGATCCCTCATGAAACTAACACAACAATTAATTGCAAAAGGTATTTATTTAAATATGGAAATAAGTTATTCCTTGCTGAACTAGAAATATAGCGAGTATTTAAAATTTTGAAAACATCTGCCTACTAGATTGGGAGTCAAAAGACCAAGAAATGTTGAAAAACGAAAATGAAGAACCGAATAGGGGTTGGGTATTGTGTTGGTACGTCGGCGAGAAAATATTGTGGCGCATCCATACACGGTCCAGAAGCTGATTGGGTATCAACATAAGTCGTCATGCGAAGCCATATTCTAAGTGGACTTAATCAAACTTGGTCATTATCATGTTACTCTACACTTTACACGGTTTTTCGTCCATTTCATACCATAGGCCATAGTG
Organism: Arachis ipaensis; assembly: GCF_000816755.2. Lineage (NCBI taxonomy): Eukaryota > Viridiplantae > Streptophyta > Magnoliopsida > Fabales > Fabaceae > Arachis > Arachis ipaensis. Next base: position 5,650,867 of record NC_029789.2, on the reverse strand, counting down.
CAAACTACCAACCAAAATCGTGATTTTGGCCACATATAGTGCTCCAATTCCTAAATTACAATTCAATCAAATCACACATAAAGCTCGGGTTATTAAACTCAGCCATTTGTATATAAAATATATGTATTTCTACGTGTGTCCCTAGTGTGATGATCACCACCTAACCTATGGCTTACTTTAAAACAACTTTTGCACCCATAACCCATCACAAATATTAGAAGAGAATAAAAAGCTGACATCCCATAATTTAATAATGCATGTCAAAAGGAATTTGGACAAATTTGGCTGCAAAGTTAGTCTTGGTTGACCAAACCACATCTTTGTCAAAGCCAAAGCAACCAGAAAGAATTTTACTCAATCTATGGATGAGGCAGGATAGCAATTTGATGTCCATTGCCAGAGCGCTTTGGTAAGCTTAACTGCTTAAGCAAAGCCAAAGAGTTATATACCACACAGCAGTAAACCTCAATTTTCTAAAAATGGACACGTACCTCAGATGAGCAGAACACAATACAAGCACCTAATGAACACAAACGGATCAAATTCCGCAACAAGCTCAAAAGACTAAAAGCTATCATCACTGGCAACGTTAGCATCACCTGAATTATGATTTTAAAACCCTAATCAACATAAAAATGGAGAGAAACAAACTCCAGCCTTAGGATAGGCTCTTCGAAATCAGTCCCAATAAGGCATGTTAGCATTTTAGAATTTGACCTCTAGCCACTACATTCAACAGTCATCATAAAAATACCCCGCCCCCGCACTGCACTGCACTGAACTCTTCAAACCTAAAATCTGTCCTCACTGCTGAGTTTGGCCAGCCCATAGTTGATGATGGTACATCGACATATTATGAATGGGCTGACTAGCATTATTGTAGAGTCCAGGCCCCCTATTAGGAGGACTCTGATCATTATCGTCAGATGATTCCGAGGAAGCCCCCTGAGAGGTAGGACTGGTTGGAGTCATAGGAGCGCCAAAATTTAGCATTTGGGTTGATGGCGTTGACGAAGGCCCTGATTTATTGTTACTTGAGCTATTTGACTTTTTGCCATCTTCAATAAAGCTACCCACAATGACCTGTTAATCATTTTAAATAAGCCACACAGTTTAATCATTCATGCCGAAAGGGGAGGAAACCCCTTCAATGCCTATGAGGTGATGAACTATAAACAATTTTAGATAATCTATAGAGGGTTAAGGCCGAGAACCTATGAAAAATAGATATAAATTTTCTACCACTTAAGAGCGTTACCTGTACTGGTGATGCTGCAGTTAGCGTTCCAGCAACTCCACCCCCTAAAACTCGTCCATCGGAACCTGCAAGGGAGACATTCAAGCCGCCCGGTCTGCTTCGATCACTATTATTTTCAGAATGTAGTAAAGAACCTGACAGAGATATAATCTCAAATCGGCCCTGTAATGAAAACATCAAGTGAAGAAAATTATTAAACCTATATGCATAATAATGTAATCAGCCAACAATGTCAAATAATGACATCTTCAGATCTTTATATAAATTTGAAGCTATATGGAATGGAAGATTCTGAGAAACCTGGTTCCTTCTCAAAAAACAAACCGCCATAAGTCCAAACAGTGAATTTGAAAATAATTTTTAAGGGGTAAACCTGAATGTGATGTGAATCAAATTATTCCAACAAACTTGTTTCATTTTCAATATTATGTGAAGAAAAATTGAAAATAAGAAATGAAAACACCTTTTCATTGTTTTCTTTATTCTTTTCTTTGTTAAAATTTAAAAACAGGAAACATAAATCACCCTTAATATGCTCAATTATGTGTTCCAAAACTTGGTTCAGTGAAGGTCAACAACACCAACCAGGAATGAAATTAAGGAGCATCTACAAATAGTAGTTATTCTCAGAATTAGTAATTAGGACAAAAACCATACTCCAAAATGTACCAAACTACTGACCCCCCATCACCACTACCCAAATTATTATCAGACCAACAACTACTGGTCTAAGAAAAATAGGTTAAAACAACACTTGAAAAAAAACAAGGGAAGTATTTGGTATCTATTTTCATTTTCTGACTTTCAATTTTGGTGTTTTTTTTCTTTTCAAAATTTTGTGATGGAAAAAGAATAAATAATAAAACATTTTTTTAATTTCCTGTGTCTCATAATTCCCTTCACAATCCTAAAAACAAAAAATATAATAAATGAGTGCTGATCAGAGGATTAAATATACATCAAGAAAATGAGTGCTGATCCATGTGTTTATTTAACATTTTTAATTAAGCAACCATGAAAAATTCTCATCAAGACATTCTTATAAGTAATACTTCACGTAAAGCTTCACAGCATTCTTAGTTGTTGGATCAACAGAAAAACCTGAGATAGACAAGAAAGGGAGTAGAAAGGATGACTTTTAACCTGACAAATTAAATTGTGTGGAAGGCACTTCAAATTATGAAAGATCTTTCCTTCACTGGCCAAATTACATATGGATACAGAATCCTTGTGGAGCTACACCATACAATGTAAGGT
>NC_029789.2:5645670-5648305 GCF_000816755.2 Arachis ipaensis | reverse complement strand
TTTTCCAGCTCATTCATGGATAAAAAAGAAAAATATGAAAACATTTCATATGCATCTCATAACTCAGATTCTAATCCAATATCATTCAAATCAATTTTAAGGTTTTTAATCCTAACTGAACATGCAGAATTCAGTATACCTTTTGAAACCTTTTCTTAAAGTAGATGTCCCTAAGTAGTTCCAGTAATTCAAGATTTTATGATTCCACATCTCTTCAATGGCACAGAAAATAACGCTTGCAAATTATTTAACCAACCAAAAAGACGGGAATATAAAGAAAGGATGTTAAATTAAAGATACAAAACTATTATTTCAGCTGGTATCCCACAAGGTACACAGGCTTTCATGTTGTATTATGAGGTAAATGAAGCACTATGATATATAATAGTGATAGATTATACATTTAAAAGCAAAATAGTGGAGAATATGGAATATGTTGATTACATGCTAGACAACAAGAAATGCATGTAGTTTCATGTCCTCGCCAACCCATACTTTTAGGAATATGCATATCAATTATCAAGCAAGTATATATTATACCATATCATTGATATAAACAATATTAATAAATCTTTCATATCACAGATAAACAGTAGTTAATATATTGTAAAAGGGACCTAAAAAAGTACCTCGTATGTCACAGTACCCCCCAACGTTGTCGGCTGCTTAAGGGTGACATTACAGATTGCACCATTAGCCGAAAGAATGACTACAGTCCGAGGTCCTTGCTGGCAGAAGGCCATAATTTTAGCTGCAACATCCTGCAAACAAGAGAAACATGCCAGTGAGAAGAAGGATATAAGACAATGGATACTTAAGAAGAAGATGATTTACAAACCCACCTAAAAAGAAAGTAATTCACAATATAAGATTGCAATACAGATACAGGTGATCTACACTATCAATGCAATTTATAACATAACCAACCTTCAAAATCCTGAAAGCCAAGCATTATATCGATCATCACTAAAATGGAAAGAGGCAATCCAATAACACGGTACCAACATCAACACTCAATGAATACATGAATCCTTCATGCCACTTCCATTTCCCAAATATATTGAGATACTACAGTACACAAAACAATCTAAACTCATTGGAAGTATTAACTCTGCTTCTATTTCAAGCATCCATTGAACCAAATAGTTACTTGCTCAAAATCAAAACCCAAAAGAATGCAACTAAGAAGATAGATAATTATTTAATATCAGTGATTTGTAGACTATATAGAACTCATAATCATTAGCTTCATCTATGTCTCAGTGATCCTACTGCATACCTCACCAGACTCCACCAAGATCACGTGCGGAGTAAAACCTATCCCACCAGCTCCTGCACATTTCAATAAAGAAAGCCATTAATCGATAACCAACGAACCAATGACATTTAAAAAGAAAATTACTTCAAACAAATAATAGTACCAAGCGCATCCATCTGCTTCTTGCCGGAGCCAGGAGGCCTCCCTCTGTGCTTCTTGGCCAGAGGCTCCGATGAGGGGGTTGCGCCACCGCCACCAGAACCTCCGGCAGAGGAATCGGCGCGTGGTGGTGCTGCGGGAGAGGGAGAGGCGTGGGTGGTAGAGAGTCCCAAGGCAATGTTGCCGTCTGGGGAGTACTTCCGGGGTCGGCCCCTCTTCTTCTTGGCGGCGGAGGCGGAGTCGGTGGTGGGGAATCCGCAGGGCTTAAGGGCGGAAGAGGAACCGTCGTAAAGCGCGACGGTGTTGTTGTTATCGTTAGCGGCGTTGCCGTTGTTGTTGGTTGGTGGAACGGGCGGCTGCTGGTGCTGGTGCTGGTGCTGGTGGTGCTGCTGCTGTTGCTGCTGCTGTTGTTGCTGGTGCTGCTGATGCTGGTGGTGGACGACGGAGGTAAAGGGAAATCGGGCGGTGGTGGGAGCCATCATGGAGGGAGGGTATTGGGTGGGTCCCATGCCGACCATCATGTTGGGAGGAGGTGGTTGTTGTTGGTGGTGGTGGTGGTGAGGGTGGTGGTGATGGGAAGGTTGGTGGTGGGGTTCCCGAGAATCCATGGAGAATGCGGTTACGGGAAACGAGAGAAGTGAGGTTGTTGGCGATGGTTGCGGTGCTGCCTCTAATTGAAGGCAAGATTTGAAGAGAGAGAAAGAGAGAGTGGGATTTGTATAAACAAAACAAAATACGAGTGAGTATATCACTGACTCGGCTGACTGGAACAATGGGAACGCGGACCCCAACACTCTCTCTCTCTCTCTCTCTCTCACTCTCATTCATAAATACACACATTGCCTGGGAAACCTTCCCTTCCTTCTTTTCTTTGGGTTTATTAATTTAGGGTTTTGTAATCTCTCTTAGATTTCCATTTTATTCCCCTCCTCTTTTTCGCCTTATTTACTATTCATCGTCCTCTCTCACTTCTCTACTTACTTCTCTTTGCCTCTTCACCAATTTAATCACATGCCCTTCTTTACTACTTTTTAATTATAACTTCTCTTCTATTATTACATTACTCATAAAAATATTTTCTAAACTTATTAACGACGAAAATAATCTCAAAATATTTTAAAATGCGATAAGAATTTCCAATCATTAAGTATATATCCTCAAAAGAATTTTAAAAATTAAATTTTGATATTACTTTTAACAAGTATAGAAAAATAAGAT
>NC_029789.2:5642347-5645570 GCF_000816755.2 Arachis ipaensis | reverse complement strand
TTGATATTTTATAATAAATAAATTTCTTTCTGTTAAACTACTCTTCTATTTTAGTCCATGACAACAATAAAGAAATCTTGTGGCCACAAATTCAACCTAACAGAATACATAAATTCAATTATAATTTTAGTCTTTATTATCTTATTTTTATTTTTGAGTATATACTCATTTTGGTCCTCAAAAAATTTTAGTCCCCAACTAAAATTAATTACTCGATTGGTCCCTAACAATTAATTCCGTCAGTCACTTAGGTCCTTGGCTCCGTCAACTCTAACGGAAGACAAAATGGTCCCTGAAAATTTTAACATGGGATAAAATGATCCCTGACAACTCTAACAAGGGATAAAATGATCCCTGACGCCTTTATTCGAAAACGACACTGTTCTTCCCCAATTTTTATCATATCTCGCACAACTCTAACATTCATACTCTCCTTCTTCACCTTCATAGTCTTCTTTTCCATCTTTTTGTTCCTCCTCTTTAGCTCTAAGATTAAGCCATGGTGTAATTGTCACACGTGTCGCACCTACCTTAACATGTCATGGACCACACACTTCTTGAATCTTTGTGACTAGTACATCCACCTCCTCTACACTTCACCCACCAAAAACATCCACTTCCACGTCTTTGATAACATCACCTCCAACCCCGACAACATCCACGACATCCTCAAGACCAAGTTCCACAACTACTCCAAGGGCACGTCTTTCTCCACTCTCCGGCAAGCAATATAGATTGTTGGACATTAGGACATCATGAGAAGATTCTCCTTTGACATTATTTGTAAATTCTCATTTGAAATATACACCGAGTGCTTCATTCCTTCTTTTCCGGAGTCTTAACAAATGACTTGCTGTCTGGATTCATAGGATCCATTGAAGACGACAATTAGTTGAGAGACATAGGCATTAGTTTCCTGAGTATGAATTAGTTGAGAACAAGTTGAGAATTTTTTTTCTTTTTTTTAGATAATTACATCTCCACCCAATTTCAAGCAAAGTGGGCGTAGTTCCAAAAAACAGTAACAAAAATAGAGCAATAACTACAAAGACAACATAAAAACTAGCATAAAACAGCAAACAGGGAGCAAAAGAATATAATGATTTTATCTCCTCCAAAGACACTTTAAGATGAACCTGATCAGTTATACAACATCAAATCATGATCATTCTCCTTCCAACTTTTACTCTGCAGAATTATTGGCCTTTTTCATAGATCAGTAAATCATGCATCAAAGATCAATTTCATATGTCTTCTTATTCACCTTAGACTTGATATTTGCACTCATAAGTACATCAATTACTCATATATTGCAGATCTTGATACTATCTATTTGTGCATTCTACAATTCCTCCTTTAACTTCTCTAATACCAACACTCCATTATTAAAGACAATGTTATTTCTACATCTCCATGTGCACCATATTACAGAAAAAAATAACACCATCCACACTTCCTTCGTATCTTTCCTTATCTTTCTATCCATCCATACCTCAAAGCATTTTTTGGTGGTTCCTGGCCAAATCCAAATCACATTCCAATCCACCAAGATTGATCCCCACAACTTTCATATACGATCACATGAAAAAAACAAGTGATGTACCATCTCCAATCTATCCTTACATAAGACACAAAAGGATTCCGCTTCTGGTACAATCTTAAACTTACATAATCTATCTCTAGTATTCAATCTTTCAAAAATTACAAACCACATCAGCAACTCAACCGTGAAGGATTTTTTTTCTTGTGAACATTAAATTTATAGAGTGTGTATTGTGTAGTTTGAAGTTACAGTGTTAGACTATTAGTGTTATGTGAGATATGATAGAAATTGAGAGAGAACAGTGTCGTTTCCGAATAGAGGAGATCATGGACCATTTTGTCCCTTGTTATAGTTGTCAAGGACTATTTTGTCCTCCGTTAGAATTAACGGAGTAAAGGACCTAAGTGACTGACGGAGTTAATTGTTAGGGACCAATCGAGTAATTAATTTTAGTTAGGGACTAAAGTGTCCAGTCTAAAATTATTTGAGGACCAAAATGGGTATATACTCTTTATTTTATCTTTAGTTGTATAATTTTAGTCTTTATTATCTTATCTTTATCTTTGGTAGAAATTTTTATATATATATATTATACTGGAAATGGTATTTTTTAAGATTATGAATTTTTAGGAGTGTTAATTTTAAATGTGACACTATTTTATTTAAGGAAAAAAAAAATTGACCCTCATTCTCCTAAAGTAGTGCAAGCGACGATGACGATGAAGTAGGACTAGGTCCAGTTTGAGTAAATAACTTAAATAAGTTCTTCTGAAAAAAGAGTTTAAATTATAAGAATTTTTATTAATAGCAGCTTATAAATAAGTTATTTTGTGTTTGGATTTTTAGTTATAAAAGTGCTTATTTTAAAGTTGTAGCGTTTGGATAAATAACTCAAAAATAATTTTTTTTTACAGAAGAGAATGAATATTAAAATAACTATGATAACAAATATTTTTCAATATTGAATGTTGATTTTACATAACCTAATCACTGATATTGTGTATGATATGGTAGGTGAAAAAAATAAATATAAAATGTGTGTCAATGTATATTTTGTTGCTATTTTTTATTTTTTTTACTCCTATTAGAACTCCATTCTCCTTTATTGAGGTCAATAACTTGCTATAATTAACTATGAAAATAATAGCAAGTTATAAAATCACATGTGAAAAAAATAAAATTAAAACTAAAATTTCATACCACAGTTAAATACAAATTTAATAATAAAAAATAGAGTGATAAAATGATAAAAAAATATATGCAGTAAGTTGTTCAGATGCAATATTGTCTGAAAATGGTGGTGGAGGATCAATACTTCTATCAGATGAATCATTACGTGAAAAAGGGAAAATTTGGAACATTGCGTGAGAATGATGGTGGAAGACCAGTGCTTCTAGCAGACCTTGCGTGAAAATGGTGGTGATGAAGGGTCAGTATTTTTTACAAGTCAAGAAGAAAAGTAGATTTTTTATGTTTTAAAATTAATTTTTTTAAGGAAGTGATAGAATGACTTATCGAGAAGTAGAGAAGTCGTATATTTCTACTTCTTTGAAAAGCTATAAATTAACTTTTTGAAAAGCTAAAAACTTTTTCTAAAATAGTGCCAACATGCAGATTTTGACTTCTCATAATCCAAAAAAAAAAAAAAAAAAAGTAGCTTCTGCTACTTACCAAACGGAC
>NC_029789.2:5638156-5641401 GCF_000816755.2 Arachis ipaensis | reverse complement strand
ACTCTTATTTTTGTTTAAAAAATTAAAAAAATTAAAAATAAAAATCAGATCATTTGATTTTATTTTCTGCTAAACTATCTCCATATTTTGGGAGGGAAAAAATAATATACTTGAAAATCTAAAATTTGGTCCTATATTAAAATTGTTCCCCTCTTTGGCCGATAACCATCTTAATAAGTGAAAAGTTATCTAGAATTTTACCCTATGTGTAAAAAGTTTTATGAACAATTAAAAGACATGTCTCAAAATAAATATATTAGAAGAGAAAAGCGCGAGTAAAATAGGCAAGAACATGTCATTCTACTGTTTTGGACATTTAATAGTTTTTATGAATGAATAGAATGACAATGCAAAGGATTTTGAGTGTGTTTTCCTCTTTAACCTCTAATTTGAAGGGTCAAAATAAAAAAGATAGAGATTTCAGATTGATGGCAATAGTAATCACTAACGTTTTATATTTGATTAGGTATTATTAAATCGATAAAAAAAATTTTAATAAAATTTTAGTGTGTTTGATACTTTTACTTTTATAAAAAATATTTTTAAAAAATATCATAAAAAAAAAGATGTTTGTAACTCATTCATCTTTGATCTTTCCCCCACTTCCTTCAAAACAAGGCATCCTTTAACTTTGTCCATTATAATTATAAGTGGGATTTCTCATCAAATTTTAATTTTTCAATTAAAATCACATTGAGTCAACCATTCAATTTGAGGACCAAAATCCACATCACTTCGAATTGATTATATTGGAATTGGAATATTCATTACTGTTGAATATATCCGTTTTTTATCCTGATTTATTATTATCCTTTAAATTGGCATAGAAACTCGAAAGGAGAGCGTGCATCATCAAAGCAGATTGGTGTCGTTGCTAAGTCTCTTCGTTTCGCTGCTTCAAAATTTCTAAGCTTGCGTGCAGAAAACACACCAATCAAACCAAACGCTGCTGTTACTGCTGCCACGACGTCGTTTTCTGTATTCCATCTGACTAAATGGGATTCTTCAAAAAGGTAGCTGGATTGTTAGGGTTTTCGAGGGACGAACCCCATGACCACGATCCCAGGCACGATGCCGACGCCGAACCCGATGCTCAACCTCGTGCTGCACCGTTTCGCGTCCAGGAAACTGGGCTTCCGAGAAGGGGCTTTAGCGTTCCCGCCCAAGTCGTCGTCGATCGCCCCCAACCTGGTCCCGTTATCACGCCTTGTACCTCCGGCAACGGCGGAGTTCAGGTCCGTCAATCGTCAATTCAATTAGCCAATTTTATTTTTCCCCTTTTACTTGCTTGAATTGAGGGTAGTTTTGGTTTTGATTAGCTTTGAATCGAATCTAATTTCCTGAGACCTTGAATCTAATTTGCGCGACCAGAAAAGGGCTTAACTTGGTGTATTCGGGATGCTCAATTTATGCTTTTTATTTACCTTCTGCGCTGCTAAGTATCTGAATTTCAGGGTATAAATTGGTAACTGTTGTAGTGTTTGTTTTCATGGTCATGATCATGAAGAATGCAGATCATATGGCCCTTCCATTGTTTTCACTTGGAGTTCCTGCATCTATATATAGAGAGTAGAACTGCTATTGACTGCTACATTTTTGTATCGTGTTTTTTGTTGTTGTGAGAATGTTATTACTATCATTCTTAAACTAGGAAAATCTTATTCTTGTGGAATGTGGAATGTGGAATTTTGCAATATCGTTAACCTAATTTTTTGTTTTTATGCATTTTAATGGGGTTTGGCATGACATGTATTGACTGAAAATAGAGGAATTAGGTACTATGGTAGTATTGGTAACATATGAGGCTTGTGCATGCTTTACTATCTTCTGCTGGATTTAGTTTAACTATGTATGTTATATCAAGCATTAAGCCTATTCTGCTCACTTTTATGTCACTTGAATTGTTAACGGTGAAATTTTAGACTGCTCGCTTTGTCATATGCCTTGTATCCAAAATATTTCACTGGCCTGTTAATGCATATCAATGAGCATTGTCCTGCATGATAAGAATCGTAACTTTTCTGGCCTGAAATCTGGATAAGGTTTTGCATTGCTTCTTGCTTATGCAGTTTCCAGTGCTTCATTTATTGCGGGTTCTGCTAAATCTGATTGATGCATTTATTTTGTTTTCTCAAATACATTAGGGGAGTTGCATAGTTAGATGACATTTTGCATTTTTAAACTTCCCCCCCTTCCTTTGTCCAGTTATTCACTGATGAGCACCTAGCAGGTCATTAATCTTTTTGAGTTGTCGTGTTTCTGTTTATCAGGGTCTAAAGTGGTATGCAAAGCGTCTTAGGATAGATGAAGATGGAGATGTAGCAGACGAATTCATTGAGGAGATTTCTTTAGAGTCATCAGCAGCTGCAGTAGATCATTATCAAATGGAGCCAAGGTTTAAGCTGAAGTACAATACTAAACCGGTCAAAGTGAGAAAACAGATCATGTCAGATGAGAGGAAACTTCAGCATTGTGTGGAACACCAGGGCAGATTGTTGTTGGTATAAAATATCCTTACATGAAACCGGTCTAGAAATTGATTATTTGGACTTTCTGTACGGTGGGGGAAGTTGCACAAGAAAGGGTCTAAAAACTAGTGTTTTAAATGAGCTTTACTTGATGGTTCCTTTATGCTCTTTGGATATATCTTAAGTTATGAATATGCCTGGGAAATGCTTGTGGGGATTCAATGTAAAATTTAAGAAAGTCCGAGCGAGTCACCCTACAAATTAAGCTTCTGAATCTTCTCTCTAGTAATAATACACAGCTTTTGTGTCAAGTTTCTGCATTTTTTGGTACAAACATTGAATAATGTAATGTAGAAGGGTATTTGATTGAGCAGGACCATGTTGGAGGAGAGTTATGGAGCTCTTAACTTCCAAGCTCCAAGTAGTAGACCTTTTTGGTTTTTTCCAATGAAGCTCCTTGCGAGAAATGGCAGTGTCCTGTAATTATTGAAATGTTGCACGTTTGATTCTGCTAACCAAAAAGCCGATCTGTTCTTTGTCTCTTTCTAACTACTGTTTTAAGTTTGTTATGCTAGATAGTCTGATATTATGTGAATGTCAAAATTAAGGGTATAAAAACAGGCCATCGATAAGGAGGGTGGTTGTTACCATCTGATTACATGTGCCTGGCTTGTGTCTCTGTTCTCTTCTTCTACATAATATGTAAACTAAACGTAAATGTTTCATTTGATTTGTTTGCCAATAGAGGCATTCATTAGCGTATTGAATTGAATTACC
>NC_029789.2:5624562-5637025 GCF_000816755.2 Arachis ipaensis | reverse complement strand
AACAGTGAAATTTTTTGTTCAATTATTGAACCATATCTTTTGGCATACTTCTTAGTCGTTGTTTTGCTATTGTGAGTTTGCCAGAGCACACTTTTGCATAATGCAAATGCAATTATTAATTCTTGACACTTTATTTAGTGTTGCTTGTGGTTGTGGGTGTCAATTTTATACAGCTATAAATTGATACTTGGTGGTCCAAAATTTGGACCATACATTGATAAGGTGAATGTAATTTATCTCTTGTGTTGAAGAAGTTTTGGTGGGTATGGCGACACTTTGGTCCACTGGGAACTATTTTTTTACTCCCATTTAATTGGAGCCAGTAACAGCAAATTAACCAGATTAAGGAATAGGATTTTGAGATTTTCAGGACCTAGTTAGTAACATGGTTTCTTCCTCAACTTTGCACCCATGACCACTACTTTTGATATTCGATATTCGATATTTATTTTTCACAGGCAATTATGCAAAGTTATAAGTTAAAATGACGCACGCCTGATGAACACAAAATAGTAATTTTCAATTGATCCTGACATTCTTGTAATGATTAAATCCAAATATATAGTGGGGTTAGATAGATTTTGCTACCTCCTAATGGTTCAAGTTGAAGACAGAACACGGGAAGATCGGCACAGAAGACTCTGAAAAGAGCTTTTGATCTATCTATATAACCAAAAGGCTGCATATATTGTTGTGATTGTTGTTCGGTTTAAAGATACATTGGCCTATTGTCTATTCAACATGTCTCCAACATGCTAAATTGAGTATTTATCTATTTTGGTTTCTAAAAATTTTCGGACCAGAAATTTTTGTTCCTAACTAAAATTAATTACTTGATTGGTCCCTAATAATTAACTCCGTCAGTCATTTAGGTCTTTTGCTCCATCAACTCTAATGGAGGACAAAATAGTCCCTAACAATTCTAACAGGGGACAAAATGATCCCTGACCCCTCTGTTCGGAAACGATATCGTTCTTCTCCAATTTTCATCATATCTCGTATAACTCCAACATTTATACTCTCCTTCTTCACCTTCACAGTCTTCTTATCCATATTTCCTTCCTCCTCTTCAGCTCCAAAATCAAGCCATAGTGTAACTGCCACGCGTGTTACATCTATCTCAACATGTCATGGACCACACATTTCCTAAATCTCTGTGACTCGTTCATCTATCTCCTCCGCACTTCACCCACCAAAAGCATTCACCTCCACGTCTTGATAACAGCATCACCTCCAACCCCGATAACATTCACTACATCCTCAAGACCAAGTTCCACAAGTATCCCAAAGACACGCCTTTTTCCATTCTCCAACAAGCAATATAGATTATTGGAAATTAGGATATCATGAGAAGATTCTCCTTCGACATCATATGCAAATTTTCATTTGGAATGGACCCAAAGTACTTCATTTCTTCGAGTCCAAGCTGGCAGACAGCTTCGACCTTGCATCCAAGCTAAGAGTACAGCGAGCAATGTCGCCATTGCCGCTTATATCAAAACTGAAGCGATTACTAAATATTGGTTTGGAGAAAAAGTTGAAAAAACCGATTGAAGTGGTAGACAATGTGGCCATGTAGATAATAGGGCAGAGGAGGAGGAGGGAGATGGTGACAACGACGACGGGTTTTAACAAATCGGATTTGCTGTTTAAATTCATGGAATTCATCAAAGACGACAAGTACTTGAAAGACATAGTCATTAGTTTTCTGAGTATGAATTGGTTAAGAACAAATTGAGGATTTTTCTTCTTGTAAATATTGAAGTTGCAGAGTATGTATTGTGTAGCTTGAAGTTGTCATGTTAAACTGTTAGAGTTATGCGAGATATGATGGAAATTTGGGAAAAAAACAGTGTCGTTTCCAACTAGAGGGGGTCAGGGACTATTTTGTTCCCTGTTAGAATTGCTAGGGACTATTTTGTCATCGTTAGAGTTGACAAAGCAAAAGACCTAAGTGACCGACGAAATTAATTGTTAGAGACCAATCAAATAATTAATTTTAGTTAAAAACTAAAGTGTCTAGTCCAAAATTCTTTAAAGATCAAAATAAGTAAATACTCTGTTAAATTTGCTCTCTTCGCCACAGTTTTCTGTCTCAAGAAAAATTTAATTGAAAAGTTGCGCTATGGTCACATTCATATTTTGATAATAATAGCCTCAAAATTTGAATGGGAATGCGACTATCGATTAATCAATTTGCCTTCCTAGAATACTGGTGGCACCAGTCATGCAAGTCAAAATCAGTTGTTAGTAACCATGGAACTTAGATTGTGGGGCACAATCTTCTCTCACATTGTTCCACAGAATTGGTCCATTGGCTATAATCAACTTGGAAGTTGGGAGTGACAACTACAGGAGTTGGGACAGGTGAAATTAATTAATGCATTGGAGTTATTTTGGATCTTTTCATGTTTGCTTTTAGCAACAAAACATAAGATATTATTAGGCTTTTATCTTTGGGGGTTAAATTTGGATATATATCTATTTCGAACTGTGAATATATATATACACAATTAGAGTTAGGATCAAATGAAACCTATGTCAATTTATGTAAAATTATGTCGCTTATAGCATTTTAGATGATAAATATTTTATCTATCTAGTTATTGAATCATAAATAACATACAATGAATATCATCTCTACTAGATTTCACCAAATCGGACATCAATAAAAATGTAATTCAAGAACACTTTATTTATGTATATTTTGAATAAATATATTAGGTCGATTTTATAGTATATATTAAAAAAGATACCAAACAATTTTGAATTGAGATGAATTTTTCTTAGATATGAGCCATGGCATATAAGCTTTTAATCTAACACTTACATGAAAAATGATCCTCTCATGAAAAAATTAGAAAGTAAAAAAGTGATGGTTTAATCACTATTAAATTTTAAACTTTGATCATGTGTAAGTTTTACTATCTTGATTCATAGATGATTAAACTGTTATTTTTCTCATTTTACCAAGCTCAAGGTGGAACTTTTTAGTCTTAATAATAAATTTTAAACGAGAATCACCGTTGTGATATATATTTTATTTTATATCTCTTATATAAAAATGATATGGGAGGAGTTTGATGCATAAATTTCTTTTTCTAAAATACTCTTTATTATATAGAATAATGATTATGAATTTTAATTCATACTTCTAATTATCATTCTAATATTTGAATAAATAAAAATTGAAATATATGTTATTTTTTAATATCAAAATGATAAAAGAACTTATTTTATAATTAGAATGTTACTATTATATATTTAATTCATAAAAAATATTACTAAAATAATTTCTAATTTGTTACTATTATATATTTAATTCATAAAAAAATATATTACTAGACAGATTTCTAGTATTTATGATGTCAAAATCTAGTGATTTTCTCTTGTAAGTCACTAAGTTGGATCATAAATTATTGTAAGTACTATGGATTTTGAACAGGAATATGTATGCATGTTGGATTTCACACTCAGATGTTATCCTGTCGAATTTATGGACCCATGTGGGCTGTGGCGTTTTATGTAATGAAAACCAAGATTCGGTGGCCGTACTTGGACCCTTTGTTGTTTGAAGGGGCAGGGGAAAAAAAATATACAACAAAAAATTAAATTTCTTCAAAAGCACCCAGAAGCAGGAAAGACATATAATGATAAATAGTTTATCCTTACACCCCAATAATAATACCAAAACTATTTAATCAAATCACTCGAGGGAAAAATAGCTCTATACATGTGAAGAGAATCTCCTCCATCGTACTCGTCTTTTATGCTCTTGTTATTCTCTCAAGGGTGATATATTATCTTATATTATAATATATCATATGTAATATGGTGTTTATACTTTATATATATATGTCAATAGCAAAACCAAGGCTTTTAGAGCTTGTACTTTGTTATCAAGTGCTGAATTTCTGCTCTGTGGTGCTTGTTGATGAGTCCTGCAATGCATCATTCTCAATTACATCATACTAAACCATAACACCAATATATACATTATAACAAATAATTTAACAAGTTTAACTAAATTATCATCAAACTGCTCTCAACTATTAACTTTGGATGGTAAATTTTATTTCTTAGAATACTAATTTTCAATTCATATTAGCTTACTACTAGTAATGAGTAAATGATCAAATTAATCCATGAAAAATCATTTGGTTTTTAACTTAGTCTTTAAAAGATTTTTTTAATTTTGCTAATAATGTCAAAATTTATTAATATGGCACGTTAAATGTCACCACAACACATTTCTAAGAATTTCAATTGACTATTAACATAATAAATTTATGAAATTAGATCAAATCAAAACCTAATTGAGAGAAGAATTTGAGATATTGAAATTCCTCAATTTGGGATTGATTTAATCTAATTTCTTAAATTAATCATATTAATAGTCAATTAAGACTATTAAGTATGTATTCCTGATGTTACTTAATATACCACGCCAACAAACTTTGACACTATTAATAATAAAAGTGACGAAAAAATTTTTTAAAAACCAATTTAAAAAATAAGTGATCTTGAGTAATTTAACCATTTACTCTATTACTAATAGAAAAATATGATTTTGTTGAAGTGATTATTAGGGGAAATAGATCCTCTCCAGTTTTTTTAACACTTGAAGAAATGCAGTGTGATCTCTCACCGTTAACTTTATAAGTGGGGCCAAAATTAAATATGAGAGAAAGAACAATGAAGGGTGAAAGATCACAATTGACACTATCCAGTTTTTTCTTCACGGGAGAGGATCCACTCCCATTATTAGGTGTGATTTGTGGGGAAGCAAAGTTGATTATGAAGTTGAAAGTGAAGAGAAAAGCAGTGTAGTACTGACCCCAACAGAGGTTACAAAACTGCAGACCGCACATTTCACGGATCTTGCTCCATATTGGTACATCAGCAACATCCTACAGTTGCCACAATTAACATGCGCCACTTGATTTGCTGTTACAACAATCACAACCTTACATTAAGAAAAGATTTAGATAGATAGACATAATAACATCATCGTACCTTCCAGTGCTAGATTGACGGTGTGGCAACAAGAGCATTGTACACTTGTCGCTCCGCGGATGTACATCAGTAAAGTGTGACATCCTCCACAAATTAACTGGGCCATTTCTGTGCCTGCATACATTCATAAATGCTTGGTTCTTTTCAGAAACAAACAAAAAACAGAGAAATTTTTGAATTGGATCATACCGGGTGGTGGCACTGCTGTGACTGCATTGCAAACTGCACAACATACTGACGTGGCTCCAACTGGATACATCAGTAGGTTTCTGCAACCGGAACACACAAGTTGACTCTGTCCACCTACTTACACCATTCACGTTTTCACATTATCTATTTATTCATAATAATATCAACATGTAACCACTTATTAAATCAAATCCACAAAAAATTAGAATATTATATTGGAATTTCCCAAACAGAGAGAAAGAGTGAGGAAGATACCATTTGATGGAGGCGTAGTATATGGAACCGAGGGTGTTGGGTAGGGAGCAAGTGGAACTGGTGGCATTATAACAAAACTCTCAAACAATATGTATTTTTCTTCTTCTTTTTTAGAACTCTAATCAGAGCATAAAGCTCCCTCTTTCTCCCATTTTCACAGCTCCTACAAAATGTGAAAACATTGCAAAGCAAAGCATCAAAACAAGTGATGATGGGGAATAATAAAAAGGCATGAAGAAAAGTTCATTAGTTAAGAGTTTGCCATTAATTAGTACCAATTAAAGAAGCAGAAGAAGAATAAGAGTGGAGGCTTTGTTGGTTCCTTCAACCATGCATGGAGCTAATTAAAGAGAAGGAAGCACTACCTAAGCTAGGCCCTCTCACCAGAAAAATGAGACTTTTTTGGTTGAATAATGTGAAAGTGGGGGCGAATATGCAAACTAGCCCTTCACAGCTTGCTCTAGATAAGGTGGAGAGAGAGACACATACACTTATAAATGAAAAGGGCCCAAGAAAGGATATCACTTGGGGAAAAACAATCATTAAATTTATTTAATAAACGTTAAGGTAGTACTAATGGGGCAATGGCCATAGGTAAGTGAAAGAAGAAGAAGAAAAAGAAAGAACTCTTTTCATCTTCTTCACTATTTAATGGTCTATTGTAATTTGTAAATAATTAAAATTAAAATAGGTATTCTCGAGATCAACTCTGACATGGGAAGGATGGTCCTACTTTGTAGCTTTGAAGCTCAGCCATTGGTGGAATAAGTGAATAACAGTGCAAGCACTTGAGTTCAGGAATGTAATTGTTTCTTTCTTCTCATGGTTAAGATTTGATGGTTCACATTGAACCACGTAGCCTGAACAGTTAAAGTTAAATGAGTATTGTTTGTATGAGAGTGATTTGCATTATATTATTAGGCCAATTCTGTGTGCTGAGATAATGCCCCTAATTGTAATTGTGGTCCTGCACAAGTGCCATTGAAGACTCTCATTTCCCTTCACCTGCAAACTTGTAATATCACAACTAATTTCGTAGGACATTTTTAAAGATTATAACTTCTCATATCTGAATTAGGTATTGTGGGGGTGGGGGGAACAGTTGATGAGTAACTCTCATGGTTTAGGATTCTGCTTAATTATCCTTTCTTCTGTTATTATTCTATTGGACAAGCGAGTGATAATACTCATAATAGGGTAAACCACAAAAAATATATTCTAATAATTTTATTGTTGATAAAAATACATTTTTATTATTGACAAAAATATTCTTAAATAAATTAAAAATGCTCAATATTAAATATATATTCTCAAAAAATGCTTTAGAAATTAAATTTTAATGCGATTTTTTGCAAGTATAATTAGAAAATGATATATTTTTATTTTTTAAATTTTGTAAGTATATATTTTTTGTGATTTTTTTTCAACAACTAATAGTACTTTTAAAAAATCACAAAAAATATATAGTTAGTGAAAAATAACCAAAATTTAAGAATAAAAATATCTCAACTTTCTAATAATACTTGCAAAAAATCGCATCAAAATTCAAGTTCTAAGTATTTTTTGAGAAATACATATTTAATATTGAATATTTTTGTTGCATTTTAAAATTATTTAAGGATATTTTTGTCGATAACAAAATTTGAGTGCAATTTTTGTCAGCGACAAAATTATTCGAATACATTTTTAATAGTTTATCCATGACAATAAGTAAATTTGTAAAAATGTTATATGGATACTAACGGTGTACTAAAAAATGCTCGTTAAATTAAGGTTTAATTATTTTGGCGGTTTCTATAATTTTACCAAATTTTTAATTAGATTTATATTCTTTTTTTTTTTCAATTGGATTTTTATACTATATCAAATTTTATAACTAAGTTCCTACCGTAATAAAAACGTTAGAATTAACGAAATATTCTATTAAACTATACTGAATATTTAATCAAGTGTTAGGCATATTTGTTTTGTTTAACATGATATTTTGTCAATTCTAACATTTTTGTCACGACATGGACTTAATTATAAAATCTGATATGATATAGAAACTCAATAAAAAAAAATTAGTTTTTTAAACATAAAAGAAATTAATAGTTTTTTTCTTCTTTTCAATAGTTAGTTGAGATAATAAATTATATTAACTATTTTTTTTTAAAAATTATGCCATAATATTATAAAACTAGCTTTTGTAATTGAATAATCGATAATGAATAGTTGAATACTTGTTTTAGAACATATATTAAACAGTGATATTTAATTATGTTCGAAATAAAAAGAGATGAATAATTGTAAATTATTTTTTAGTTTGATTATTTTGTTAGTTCACATAGTTTAACTAATTATTTAATCAAGTTCTTGTAATATAAAAGTTTATAATTAGATAGATGTACTAGATAAAAAGAGATATACTACACGTGTAAGATTTTTTGTGAACTAAGTTTAATTAAATTGAACAATAAAATTTGGGTGAGTAAGTGAGTGAGAATGATGAGAAAAATTTTATTGATATTAGACTAATTTAATTAAACTTAGTTAATAAAAAAAAATTCATGCCAAAAGAAAAAAATTATCCTTATATATTTTTGCTTTTATAGAAAAAAAGATTTTAGTCCTTCATTCAATATACATACTCTCATCACATCAGCATATATATTTATATTTAATGTCTGATGTATGTTTATAGAACATATGTCCTGCTATCAAAATGAACACTATAATCAGAGTTGAGAGAGATTTGGAATATAATGTTTGGTTACTTTTAAAATATTTGAAAAATACTACTCATTCCTAAGTAGAAGTAATAAGATAAGAATCTCTTTAATAAAATAATGAATTTTTATTCAAATTACTTAGAATCTCTTTAATAATCATTTTATAACATATGTAACGTTTACTTGGAGCACAGTGAGTTGGGAGCTTGTTTGTGATCATGTTAATACTACAAAGGCTAAATTACTAAATTAGTCTTTTATGTTTGGACGTAATTTTGTTTTGATTCTTAAGATTTAAAGTGTTTTATTTAAATTCAAAAAAGTTTCATTTAGCATCAATTTAGTCTCACAGTAGTTAAATAATTAACGGAATTTTCTACATAACAACAGTACAAGAACAAAATCGATAATTTGGAGAACAATACAGACTCCAGAGGCACAAAATCAACTATGGATACATCAATAGATTTATTTATTATTTTTCTTACAATATAAATAAAATATTTTCTATAAAATTAAAGAGAATGATAAATAAATGTATTGATGCATCAATGGTTAATTTTGTGTCTCTGGAGCTTGTACTTGTTCTCCAAATTATCGATTTTGTTCTTGTACTGTTGTTATGTGGGACATTCCATTAATTATTTAACTTTAATCTCACTGTGGGACTAAATTGATGCTAAATGAAACTTTTTTGGATTCAAATAGAACACTTTAAACCTTAAAGACTAAAACAGAATTACACTCACACATAGAAGACCAATTTAGTACTTTATCCTACTACAAATTAAAGTGGTCCATAGATAAGCATGGAAGACAGCAAGAAGGATGGGGACCACAAAGTTTTTATGCTGTTTGTGTTGGATCCGTCCATTGTAATAAGCATGATTCCAAGTGCATATTCCTTCTCTTCAATATATTGTTCTAGATAGAAATATCAATCAATAATTCAGCTTTCAATTTGGAGAAGGAGCACCTTCCACTCCCTCATTAATGGACTAATGCTACCTCCTCAGAAGAAGCTGAAAACCATGTATTTGTTCTTTTGCTCCCAAACAAAACCAAGATTGCTAGTATCTTAGAGAAAATTTAGTTGGATTCTAGCATGTAGCAAATGGTTTAGGGCCTAATCGTATGTTTTTCTGTTTACTTTTCATAATTGAAATATTAAATAAGTTAATGGGTTAACAATTAATTAGTCTTTAAAAGATAGAAATTTTTTAAATTTGTCTCTAAAAAATTTTATCAATTAAATCGGTTCTTCAAAAATTACAAATTAAATTAATCATATTTATCCTCTAGTTATTACATTAACAATTTTCATCAACGATTGATGATGTAGAATGTTAATTGACAACTTACATGACATCTAATATATCTAATCGGACACCAACTAAATATATTTATAAAAATCTATCAATTTAATTGTTAGTTTATATTTACACTAGGGTTTATATGTTTGAGGAAAGAAACTAAATTAATAGATTTTGATTTATATATTTGGTCAGTATTTAATTGGACATATTAGGTATCATATATGTTATTAATTAATATTCTACATCATCAATCGTTGTATAAGAAAATATTAATAAAAAGGGTAAAGTATATTTTTTGTTTCTGAAGTTTGACAAAAATTTTAAAAATATTCCTAAATTTTATTTTATTTCAATTTTGTCCCAAAAATTTTCGATTTGCATCAAATAAACCCTTGACGACTAAATTTTCAAAAAATTTAAAACCGATTCAACAACAATTTCATAAGAACAATTCCTCAACACAAGCAAATTAAACATAATTTTCATGCATTATTGGAGTGAAGTACCAACCCGGCCCCTGTCCATTTCCAAGAATGACAACGCGACCCCTCAAAATAAAATTGATCCAGTTCGGTCCCTGTCCCCGATTTCCGTCACACAAGACGGTCCCATGCGTTTTACTCCGGCGAGACATGACGGAAAATGCTGAGCTGGCTCGTTCGGTGCGTGACCTGTCATAAGAGGTGGATGACGTGTTCAGTCAGTGCTGAGTTGGAGAAATTGAGATGGATAGGGGCTAATTTGTCCTACCCAGTCACAATATAAACGACGTCGTTTCAGTGGGAAGCAACGTTACAGTTGCTTTTGAAGAGGTGGGTTTCCATAAAACCCTTTCCCCCAGCCTTGACATTTACAAGAAAACCCTAGGTCAAAAACTTCTTCACTTCTCGAGACCATTGTGGACACTGTGTTGGTGGAGGGAAGCGTTGAATTTGCTGCTTACAGTGTTAACGACGTCATAGTTCACGGCGGTTTGGTGGTGCTGTTGACGAAGCTGGACGGAATTGTGTCAGGACGCTGCAGACTGTTCAGGTTAGTGATTTTATATGAAGCATTTGTCCCTTGTGCGTTGTGTGGTCCCCCCAAATTGATTCTGCTTCTGACAAGGAACCATTGTTGTCTGCAATCCTTTGTGGTCCTAGTCATGGAAAAATTCAAATAACCCTTAACTATGTGCATTTTGAAAAAAATTAAATAATATAGTGGTGGTCATTCTTGTTTAAACATGTTTATTGTTAGGGAGATTTTATTAAAGCTTGAATAAACTGATTGTAGATGTCTGAATATATGGTCATTCCTGTGTTTCACCATGGGAGAAGATTTGTCAGAAACTCTGAAGGTGATCTCTGCTACTTGGATGGTAAAGTGAAGAGATTTTCCCCCTTAGACTTGGATTACGTAAATTTTTTTGACTTGGTTGAATTATTTAAAGAATTGGGTTACCAGGAGTATAAGCAGATGTTCTGGCTTGATATGGGAGAACCGAATATGGAAGCTGGACTCCATGTAATTAAAGGAGATGTAGAAATTAATCAGATGAGGGAGGGTAAGTTGAGGTATAGGGAAACTAATGAGCTATACATCTACTTTGAACACGATGTGGACATGCCTGATGTAGTTGAAGAAGATGTGGCTGAGGAGACTGTTGTGTTGGATTCATCATCATCATCGTCATCAACTGATGATGGATATGAGACAACAGAGGATGAGCCTTACAAGCCTCCTCCCCTGGATTTGAAACAGATGACAGTGGTAGTGAAGAAGAAAACAATAGGAAGAAAAAAGTTCCAAAAAAGGGAGTTTCAGCAAAGAAAAAGACGAGTAATGAGGCTACTGGGTATGAAACTGAGGATAAAAGTACAGATGAGGAAAAAAGAACTAAGAAAAAAAATAGTGTGCCTAAAAAAATAGTGTCACCTAAAAAGAATGAAGGTAAGAAGGGTGGTTTAAGTAGTAATACCCCAAGACAATCACCAAGAACTGCTAAGAAGAGAACATCTAAAAAATATTCTGGTGTTAGAAGGAGACATATCTTAAGAGATGGACTAGGCAAGAAGGGGATGGAGGGCCAAAGTAGAGAAGCTGGACCAAGTGTTGGGCCTGGGCAAATAGACCAGAGAGATGGGCCTGTAGGTGGATCAGGTGAGGGTCCAAGTATGGGTGATGGGCCTAGTAACCGAAGCTCAGTCCCAACTGAGGTGGAGATGGATAGTGATTATGAGAAACCATATGAGTATGAGAGTGAGGCCTTTAAGAGTCCAGTTTCTTCTGAGGATGAGAGAAGGACAGCATATGATTCCTTTAGTGAGGATACTGAGTATGAAGAGGTAGTATTTAAGGTTGGTCAGATGTTCCCTACAATGAAAATGTTCAAGAAGGCTTTAAAAGACTACTTTGTATTTGAGGGAAAGGATGTGTTATATATTAAAAATGAAAAGCATAGGCTGAGGGCAGCATGTGCTGCTGAGGATTGTCCATGGTTGATTTTCACATCTTGGAATAGTGCTAGTAGGTGTTTCCAGGTGAAAACTCTGATAGATGAGCACACCTGTGCCAGAGACTATGGCAACAACATGGCAGATAGGGCTGGGTGGCATCGAAGCTCATTAAGAGACTACTAATCCATCCTGATATGAAACCAAGGCAGGCAATGGATCACATGATTGAGGAGTACAATGTGCAACTTAACCATAGAATAATTGCGAGGGCCTTGAAAGTAGCTAGAGAGGTGGTCATTGGTAATGCACGGGCACAGTATGAAAAAGTTAGAGACTACTTGAGTGAAATTCATCGGAGTAATCCCGGGTCCACAGCATTGATGGAGACAATACCACAACCTGAAGCCCTCCCATTAGGGGTGGCAAAGCGGGCCGGCCCGCTCCAACCCGCCCCGCCCCGCCTAGGCCCGCCCCATAAACGGGGCGGGCTGCCCCGCCAACTAAGGTGGGTTCAAAATGCTAGTCCTTTTCACTCTAT
>NC_029789.2:5606382-5624012 GCF_000816755.2 Arachis ipaensis | reverse complement strand
CTAAAATAATAATTAAAAAATCAAATACAAATAAAAAATAGTCAAATTATAATATATTTTTTTTACTATTTTTTTTTAATTTTTAACTTCAATAAAATTGTTCAAAATAATATTTGTCAATAGAAACATCTTTATTTTAAAAAATAAGTCACATAATTTGAGCATATATACGAAATTGTAAAATAAAATAAATGAAGTTAATAACTCAAAAAAGAATAAAAACAAAAAATGAAAAAGAAGTGTTTAAAAATTCTATAATTATTGATTTTATAATAGTAATCACTCTTTTATTTAATTAAAAAAAAGAAAAATAAAAATTTTCGGCCCGGCGGACCGGCCCACCCGCCCCGCCAATTTGGCGGTGCGGGTTTGGCGGGCTCCAAATCCTAGCCCGACCCGCCTTTTTTAGCGGGTTTAGCGGATCGGCCCGACGGGCTCGACCCGTTTTGCCACCCCTACCTCCCATTGTTTGATAGGTTATACATTAGCTTAGACGCTTCCAAGAAGGGTTTCATTCAGGGTTGTAGGCCGTTAATTGGTTTAGATGGCTATTTCTTGAAAGGGTATTATGGCGGACAATTGCTGAGTGCGGTGGGCCAAGACGTGAACAACCATTTTTTTGTTATAGCATACGCTGTTATCCCTAATGAATGTAAGGACACCTGGAAGTGGTTCCTAACACTGTTGCAAGATGATTTGGGGATGGTGACGCAGCATGGATGGAATTTTATAAGTGATCAGCAGAAGGTAATTCAATTAGTTCGTTTGTTATCTTTCATGAAAAATGCAACTGATATGTAAACTGTTAAACTATTTCTGTGTGTGTAACGCTTGCAGGGGCTAGAGTTAGCTATCAAGGAAGTAATGCCTAATGCACACCACCGCAATTGTGTGCTACATATTTGGAAAAATTTTATCAAGTATTTCAAAGACCAGCAAACAAAGCAAATGGTATGGGAAGCAGCAAGATGCACAACATTCCAGGAATTCAATGCATGCATGGAGAAAATGAAGAAAATCAATCATGGTGCATGAGAGTATCTACAGCGGTTTGATCCGGCAGTGTGGAGTAAAGCATATTTCAGTCATGGGCCGAAAGTGGATAATATAACCAACAACATGTGCAAGGTGTGGAACGCGAAGATCGTAGAGTATCGGGGGAAGCCAATCTTGACGATGTGTGAATACTTGAGATGCTATTTAATGAGAAAAATGGAAACATACAAGAAGAAGCTTGAGAGTTGTACAGTGGTCACTTGGCACCAGTACAGCAGAAGAAACTGGACGAGTTTGTGAAACTTAAAGCTAACAAGTGGAGAGCTATTTGGGCTGGAGACAATGATAGGGTGCTCTTTGAGGTTCACAGAGGAACAAGCAAGGTTGGAGTTAACCTTCAACAAAGGACCTGCACTTGTAATGTTTGGCAACTTACTCGTATAGTTGTTTATGACTCAATCATTATTTGAGTTATTGTATCTTATGGATTTTTATAAATTTCTAATATGTTGGTGCTGGAATATTGAGTTATTTGTTGCCTAATGAATCAAAACATTATTTGAGTTATTCAATCATATGGAATTTTATAAATTTCTAATATGTTGGTGCTGGAATATTGAGTTATTTGTTGCCTAATGAATCAAAATATTATTTGAGTTATTCAATCATATGGAATTTTATAAATTTCTAATATGTTGGTGTTGGAATATTGAGTTATTTGTTGTTTGTGAATCAAATCATTATTTGAGTTATTGTATCATAACACCATGTGGATTGCATGTCTGGATTGTGCTTCTTGTTAGACATGCCTTGCTGTCACGCTGTTGCAGCAATGTATAAAATTGGTCTAAAGCCAGAGGAGCATGTGCATAAATGACTCACCATGCAATCAATCAGAGTAACGTATATGCATTGCATCAAACCAGTAAATTCAGAGGAGTACTGGACCCCATGTGATGCTCCAAGGACGGAACCACCCAACATCAAGAGACCAGCTCATCGCCCCAAGATAAAGAGGAAGGTAGATCCTGTAGAACCTGAGATGCACGCCACTAAAGCCAAGAAATCCTTTGAAGTGACGTGCAGCAAGTGTGGACAGCTTAGGCATTACTACAAAACCTGTAAGAATGACCCAAAGGATCCAAACTGGCAGCCTTTGACAAAGAAGGAGAGAAGAGCTGGTAAGGGAAAGGGGTTGCAGATTGTACCCTTTGACACAAACCAAAACAGAGGCCAGGTAATTAGGGTTCGATTTGGAACACAATATTAGTTGTTAAGGGTTTAAGTGTCTCATTTAAAAATTGTGAGGGGTTTATGTGTCTGACTGTTGGTTGTTTATATGATTAGGATGTAGGTCCTAATGTCAATCTGAACAGTGATACTGTACAACCTTTCCCACCTATGGATCCATTGGTAATATCTTTTAACCTGCTCCTTATCCCTATTATTGTTAGATGACATATTACATTCTCCTTGCACTAACATGGTTATACTCCTGTGATAGACAAAGGCAAAGAAAAACAAGAAGAAACTTCCAAAGACAATGCATAAGAAGGATAATTCTGACCAACAGAAACAGGGAGAAGAAATTCCCCTTTCACAAAATGCACCCCAGGCAGATGAGGTATAGTGATTGGTCAATGTTGTTTTAAGCTGTTTCTTTATTTTATTCTCATTCCATTTTTGTTACAAGTTGCAAGAGAGGCTATGAACCTGAATCAACCACCCCCACAACCCTGCTCCACCCCCAACATCAGTTATGCCCAGAGAAGAAAGCACCCTGTTGTTAGGCCCCCAAATGCTCTTATCTCGGCTCCACCTTCATTTGGACAACCTACTCCACCATCAGTTCAAGCAGCATCAGGTCTTAGACCATGTGTTCCAACCGGTCAGGCTGTGAACCCGAGGACAACAAGTGCTAATGTTCCCTTTCAACAAAGTGCTCCTTCTGCTGAGACCATGGCTGCAGCAAATTCCGGGACTGCAGCAAGGCTTTTCAAGTTCATTCCTACTCCTGGGTTTATACCTCCGAGGAAGACTTGATATCTGATATGTTGCTGTTGACATAGATGATAAGAATGACTCCTTTTGTTATTAGTTTAAGTGTCAGTGTTTACAAATCTAGGAAATATTTTGGAAGTTTTTAAGTGTTTGTATGCATGTTTAAGTCATTTTGAAACTCTACTAGACCGATGTGGAAGACGTTTAAGTCAGTTTGAAACTTGACAAATTTAGGAAACATTTTGGTTCAAGGCTACATGTTGGCCTTCTTTTTGTTGTTAGAGGGCTATAAATTGTCCCTTTCTCATGCTGAACAAGGACATGATTGGTTATTTTGTGTACATGTTTTATATAAGACATCTTTTGGGTTTGTTTATCCAACATTTTTTAGTTAGAAATCCGTATGACTACATGCTTCCAGAATTCATCCAAGTAGTAACAGACCTTTTTTCTTGAATAAAATCATAATCTCATCTGAAACAACATACATACTTCTAAAGTAATATAACTTATAATGTAAACAACATACACTGGTAAAAAAAAGACACACTTTGAACTTAGTATCACAGAAGGTTTCTGCTACTCATATGCCTTAAAAAAATTTGGAGATCACAATTCCAAATACAAAAGCAATAACCAAAGCTTTAACACTACTGTCGCTAGAGCCACTATTGGCATTACAATTTTTTGCTTCCAATTCTAACCCACTAACTCTAGCATCTAGTTCCCTCAGTTTTCCAGCATCAACACCAGCAGCATCAGGAATCTGACTTTGATCTCGCATCCAACCCTCTATATCAGGAGAATTTCTGGGAAAATCTTCAAACGATGCAACATAATCATCCAACCATGCAAAAAATTTACAATGCGATTTTGTGCTCTGTAGAATATACCCACAGCTCAAAAGATGTCACATCTGAGTTAAAATCAACGAAACTTAAATTAAATTTCAGATTACCTTGAAGTGTGGACATCCAAAAATTAACCGGTTAGGATTCAGTTCTGTTGAAGAGAGAAACAAAATAGCATGTGCCTCACACCGGCATCGTGGAGCAATGAACTTCTTCTAGATGATTCATCATGTTGCTCAATCTCTGCAATTCTTTCCTACACAGTTAGATAAGCGAACAGAAGCATTTATTAGCTAATTGCTAACCAAACAAACTCTGAACACAATTTTAACAAACAAAACCTATGAGAAACAACATAGCAATTCTCAACACATTACTTACACCAATAGCCCGAGCTGCATCATGGAGATAGGATCCATTAGATCGTTTGTGCGTTAAGACAAACAACTCCCCCCTACTAACTGGACGCCCCTGTCGTTCCGACTGCAACAATATAGCTTAAATAGTGAAGGTCTACATAGTGCGTTAAGACAAACAACTCCCCCCTACTAACTGGACGCCCCTGTCGTTCCGACTGCAACAATATAGCTTAAATAGTGAATAGGTCTACATAGAGAAGGTTCAAAGAGTAAGTGAATCCTAAATTACCTCTTCTTCTTCGAGCCTTGCCAAGCTTTTCGATCCGCCAGTATGAGTGTATAACTGCTTCGATCGATTCTCAGCATTTTCCTACACTTCTCTTATTATGCCATCAAACATAAGAGCTACTAGACACTATTTCTGACTAACTCAATGTGACATAAATAGAATTTTTAAAATATGAAATAAAAATAAATTACCTTTGTTTCTTCACTGTTGCAATAATGAAGGAACCATCTCCAATGTAAATGGATTTAGGTTTAGGACCCTGTCAAGAGAAGAAGGGCTGAAAACTCATAATAGCGGGATTCACGTCACTTCCGACACTAGAAGTTATGCAAGCAAGTGCGACAGTAATGTTGCGGTTGGTGGTGTCTCGTATTATGGGAAACTAATGGACATCATTAAGCTGAATTATAGTGGTCAATTCACAGTCATTTTGTTTAGATGTATCTGGGCAAACACCACACCTGGTAGAGGCATAAAACAAGATGTTTTGGTCCACACACTTGTAAATTTCTCTAATCCGATACATGTTGGTGATCGAGAGGATGATGAATCGTACATTCTTGCATCAGAGGCTCGCCTTGTATACTATGTAGAAGATGAGGTTGATAAGGAATGGAGTGTAGTAGTCTTCATAAAGCCAAGAGATTTGTTTGACATGGGTGATATACATGAATACTGTGAGGTGGAACTTTCCCCCCAACTGAGTTTATCTGAGTGCGCTGAGTGTGAGGTGGAAGGATTGTCACTAATAAGGGAGGGCGATTTAGAAGAACCCACCAATGATGCCTTTGATACTCACGAAGAGGTTGTTGAGTCTTAGATGTGTTTGGCAATGAAGAACACTAGAAATTGATTTGACTATGTGTTATTATGATTATGCGAATTATTTATGACTCTAGAATCCGCACGTTTATAATGTTTTTGGTGCGGAACATTTGCTTATTATTATTATTATTAGCAACTTTATTCTGGTGTGGTACATATGCTCCAATTTAGCAGTTTCTTTGCTAGGTATGCTATTCCAAAATTAGGTTTATTTTATATTTATACACTAGTATTGGTACATATCTTGTAATTTTCTGAATATGGTGCACTTGTACACTAGTCTACTAGAAATTGCTGCTGCATGGAGGGAATGTCACAATTGCTGGTGTGTTAATAATAATTTTATTTTTTGATTGTCCGACTAATTGCTAGGAATTATTAAGGATTTCAGATATTTAGTGTGGTATTTTTTAATATAGAGCAGCCGGAGTTAAATGTTGATTGGCAGGAATATGCGTGGTTATTTTGCTCACTTGTTTCATGATGGGGCTTATCAGGGAAATTGGAAGAGAGAGACTTCTTTCTTTGCAGCACTAGCATCTGGTTTTCCAAGGCAATGGTTCAGGCATCTCCGTTCTCTTCGCTGGAGCACACAAC
Organism: Arachis ipaensis; assembly: GCF_000816755.2. NCBI lineage: Eukaryota > Viridiplantae > Streptophyta > Magnoliopsida > Fabales > Fabaceae > Arachis > Arachis ipaensis. The sequence goes on along the minus strand of NC_029789.2, from coordinate 5,618,094 downwards.
ATCATTTGCAAGGGACTTATGGTTCAACAAGTTGCCTATTCAATTATGGCTGAATGTGTTCTCTGCACACCTGCACATAGATCAGGCTGCTAAGTTTGTGCCTGGGCCCATTATGTTAGTACATAATTGGTGATATTTGAGATATTGTTATATATTGTTATAGATACATAATTAAAATTCAAGTACTATAATAAGTAAATTCAAGGACTATAATAAAAGTTAGTATTTTTTTTGGTAGTACTCTTAACATACATAATTTTAAAATTATTTTTTTACACAGATGTTAGTTTTTGTTTATCTGAATTAAAATGATTCAATTTTAAATTTTATCATGAGGTAATGCCAAAATTTTTTAATTAAAAAAATAAAAAAATCATTTATTATTATTCTTATTACAAACTTATTATTATTATTATTATTATTATTATTATTATTCACATTATTTTAGCCCCCAATTAAATATATGATTTTTTGAATAAGTCTATTAATATTGTTATAATAAAATATATCATGGTTTTTTATTATATATACATATAAATTGTGGCTTATTTACACTGCTGAGTGAAGCCCGTTATTGTTACCACCCTCAGGAGAGAAAGGAACTCAGTCTTTCTATGTTCAAAACACATAACCCCGCCACTAACCTAATCCTAATTTCTTTCACCACTAAAGCCTCCCACGAGACGCACTTTCGTTCGTTGCTACTGGACGATTCTCTTCCTCCAAGCAGTCTTTGGATTTCATCAAGTTGGAGTAGCCGTCGAAGTCGCAGAGCCAGAATCCATCAGCGTCTTCCTGCCGTGTCCACCATCAAGCAGTTGCATCTTGAGAAGCAACAACGTCGATAACTTTTCTCCCGCTGCCGGTAAGCACTAATATTTGATCTTGTGTGGTTGCTAATTTGCCCATTGAGAATTGCATGTTTATTAACCCTTATTTATGGAATTTAAATTGTGTCTCCATGATCAAGTTCCTCCCTTTCTTTCTCATGATTTAATTTTGAAAATAATAATTAAAAAAATATTCTTCAAGAAAGTATTGTTGCCATACTGCACGTGTTTAACATATCTGGTATTCCAATAATTTGAGAATTAACTTTGCTTTGCCGCATTTAGTGGTGTTTTTTGTGATTTGCAACTTACTAGCTATTTGATTATCATTAGCAAGAAGGTTATCTTATTATAATATCCACAACTGTTGTATGTTGATGAAAATTGTATTAACTGTAATTTATAATTTAGCAGTATATTTATATAATAATTTCTGCTGGGAATTGTTGTTTATCGTTGTCCTGTTTCTCTCCTACTTCTTTAGTCAGTTCATAGCTTTAACTATGATGGCTGTAACTGAGCTAGGAAATTTGTCTATGGCTTTCCATTATCCAGAATTTTGAATTTACAAATCTTTATCCTCGTTATTTTAGTTGGTTTTATGTTGACTTTAACTATGAAAAGGGCAAAAAAAGTAAAAACCATTCTCCTTTTTCTCAAAATATTTACAAAGTCAATTCATATCTAAATTTTCACTTTAATGTAGGTAGAAAAAAGATAATTATAAACTGATAAGATATATGAATATAGGTTAAGGAGAGGAGTTTATTTATACATTCGTATCTCAGGTTATGAAATAATGCACAAGGATAAAAAATTAATAGTGAGTATTTTAAATAATTGAAAGAATAAGCACGATATGTTTTTAGTTTATTTCAGAATAAGATTTCTTGGTCAATTATAGAAGTCAGCGTTCATGACTTACACAGAGTACTTAAAATTGTTTTTACTTGATTTGATTTCGGGTAATGGGTTTATAGTGCTTATGCAACCAAGTAGTAATTCATGCATTTGAATGTACATTCAAATGTGAAAAGAAATATAAAGTTGCTTATGATAATTTTATCATGTGCTGTTCTATATGTTTTACATATGTCCGAGTATATAAAATTCCTTATTTGAACCGCATGCATTATTATTAATTTATATTGCACCTGTTTGGTTTATGAGAAAATTATATGCATGACAAAGATATTGAAAAGGCACGTTGCTTCCAATTAACTCATTTTAAGTCTATTGCTATTTCTTTTACGAGCTATAACATATATATATATATTATTGATATACGTGTCTAAATATTTGGTTATATTTAATGCTGTTTGAATTTTTGTTTATTGTTTACATTTTGATAATAGTATTAAGTGATACTGTTAGTGGTACCAAGTTTATTAAGATGCCTAGGATAGGTCGTTTCACGAAGAAATCAAAGGTAGACTCGTTATGTCAGCAAATGCAAACAGGATCTGCTGCGGCTTCATCCGTGTCCCAAGTAGATGGCCTAATTCCCCCCTCTGGTGGTACTGGTGCCGCCCCGACCTCATCTTTACGCCCCTTTCGACCACCCCGTACCGAACCACCGCCTGCTCCACAGCCTCCCACGAATGGTGCTCAACACTCGGAACCGCCTGATGAAGACTTAGACCCAGAGGCAGATGAGGTAGATTCTTTTGAGCAACATGTTGACAACATATTTGCTGCATCAGAGGCTCTGAAGCGCAAGAGACGCAAGACCACCGAATTTTGGGATGTTAAAACAATTGGTATACAATAATTTATCCCACGTATTTTTTTATGAGTAATTTCTTTATGATTTCATTGCATCTTGGCCACAGTGGTTACTCACACAGACTAACTATGATAAACAGAGTCTGATGGGACAATCAAGCAACTTCATTTAAGTGTGAGAGAGGCTATGAAGCAACTTCATTTGAGCAGAACACGAGAATCTCCTCCGATAAGTATCCCTCTGCGATAGAGCCCTCCAATTGTGATCAATTACGTACGAACTGCTTGAGACGACATAGGTACCTTTCAATTGGGTACATCCACCGATATTGAACTGGGCCACCGAGTCGCACTTCCTCGACCAGATGTACCGTCAAGTGCACCATGACGGTGAAGAAAGATGGGGGAAAATTCATCTCCATGCGGCACAGAGTATGGACCACATGATCCTGAAGGAGAGGAAGTTGTTGAGGATCAATGGATTTACTGCATATTCTACGAAAAAAGGACAATAAATCCGCCAAGAAAGAGGACACTGGGGTAGGCAAAGCATTTCTTAATGCAATTGGCAGGATATGCTCCATCAGAATGTGACAGTCGTGGCTTTTCAAGCCCGACATCTTGCACTGTCGTAAGTCAACACAGCGGAAAATGTTGCTAGAGTTTCCATTTGGAAAGACCACATTCTTAATAGTCCTTAAAAAGACATCCTTCTGTGGCAATGTCATAGTAAAGATGGTGGATGGGTACTTTCCATCTTCCCGTGGCCATAGATCATGCTTGATTCCCATCAATTGGAGGTCTTTTCTTGCCTTAAGGTGGTCTTTAGATTTACCTTTCTCGTTCATGATGTGAATACTATGTTGTCGCACACATTCTTCTCTATGTGCATCACATCAAGATTATGACGCAATCCATTGTTTTCCCAGTATGGTCGCTCGAAGAATATACTTCTCTTCTTCCAAGGGGACTCATCAAGTACAGCGGTTTGCTGTCCGCATGTCCTTTTTCCAGTAACCGATTGCACCTTGCCAAGGTGGACATGCACGTCCTGTAGTTGTCTCGCAATGCCTCCACCAGAGAGTTTGACAGGTGGACCTCTATCTTTCCATCAAATCTATCCCAGTCCTTTCTATATCTATGGACAGGATTCAGAAAATGACGATGGCCCATGAAACACCATTTCTGACTGTGTGTGAGCCGGTTAGTCCAGCATCCAAATTGCATGCAGGACAAGCTCTCCCACCGTACGTGTTCCACCAGGACAAGTTGTCTAAACCAGGAAAATCAATGATTGTCCACATTAATGCAGCATACATCCTGAAAGTTTATTTTGTGTAAGCATCGTACGTTTCAACACCAACCCACAACAGCTTCAACTCATCGATCAAGGGCTGTAAGTAGACATATATATCATTTCCAGGTATTTTAGGCCCAGGGATAATCATGGAGAGGATGAAAGAGGTGGCTTTCATGCAAATCCAAGGGGGCAGGTTGTACGGAATAAGAACCACTGGCCAAATTGAGTACTTCGAGCTCATATTTCCATAAGGGTTAAAGCCATCGCTAGCCAAGGCTAGGAGAACACTACGCGGATCGCTGGAGAAGTCGGAATAAGTTTTGTCAAATGCCTTCCATGCGTCGCCGTCCCATGGATGCCGGTAAATACCGTCAGAGCTATGCCCGCTCTTATGCTACAACATGTCAGCGGCTGTCTTACTAGACATGTAGAGCCGCTGCAATCGTGGAATAATGGGGAAGTAGCGAAGAGTCTTCGCCGCTTGCGATTTTCCGTTCTTCTTAACAACCCTGTTGATCCTCACTCTGGAGTTCTTATTAGTCTTTTGCTTCCATCTTGATGTCCCACATCGCTTGCATTTAGACAAGTCTTCGTCGCTGCGCTGGTATAGCATGCAGTCATTTGGACATGCGTCTATCTTTTTGTATGTGATACTGAGCTTCCTTATGATCCTCTTGGCATCGTGCATATTGCTCGGAATCCTTGCATGCTCAAAGGCATCCGCTAGCAACTCCAGTATCATTCCGAAGGCCTTGTTGCTCACTCCGCACATGGATTTTATATGATAGAGCCTCACCAAGAAAGACAGCTTAGAGAACCTTGAACATCCTGGGTATAGCTCCTGCGATCCATCTTCGAGCAGGTCATGCAAGTTGCGGACCTCGCGACTACTTTCATTTGATAAGTATGGCAACTCCTCCCGATCCCCGCCAGCGTGTTCATTCATTGAATCGTCTTCGTCGCCATGAAGTCCTGGGAAGTTGAACGCCTTCTGAACCATGTCAAGCATTGGGTCTTTTAGGTTTCTATCTGATTCCATTTTTTGTCCTTCCATAGAGCTCTCTGCCATGCGTCTCTCCCCGTGATGTACCCAAAATGTATAAGTAGAGGGGAAAGGTTTTATTATCAAATGATCATATGCATCCTCCCTAGTTTGGAGAAGGCGGAACCCACATTTCGAACATGGACAATGTATCATCCCATCGGATGATGCATTGGCAAATGCAAAATCTAAGAATCTGTTCAAACCGTCCCTATACTCTGGACTAATTCGTGGCTTTGAAATCCAACTCTTATCAATGTCTACTTCAATGATATAATAGAACACCGAAAATTCAAAAAAAAAAAAAACCAGAGTATAAAATAGATGCTGACAATAACTCTTAAAATAAAAAACACAAAACACAGATAATATCCTTCAGAACAATACTCATCACACAAGATAATTTATTGAAAGTTGCTTACTCATTGGAAAATTCTGCACTTTAGTAAAAAATTACTGGAATAAAGAAATGATGGTCCCAAAGCCAAAAAATAGAAATGAAAAATGAAACCTTATAAAAAAAAAGAAAAAGAAGAAATGCATTATAGTTAGAGTTAAAATCATACTTGAGACAAAAGCATCGAAGAACTAAACAATCAATTATAAGAAAAAGAAATTTTAATAATTTTACAGTTAAATAAATAAAAAATGACTAATAGATGTTAAATTGACCCTGCCAACATGGTAGAATGCCCATGCTACAGACCCAGCTGCTCGGCTAGGCGCTCAAATACATGCACCCACGCTAGCAACAATAAGCTAGAAGTAAGACACACTAAACCAGGAATATCTACCAAGTTTTAGAGAAATTAAGCATTACCAAACTTGATAACTTTTTCTTTTTGGGTATATTTTGCTCAAGAAAATCTGCATCATTAATTAATGAGGTTTATTGACATGTATTCCCTATTCCCCTTTTAAATGAAAGAAATGGCCAATATGCATATACAAGTAAGCCAATAGTTTCAACTGAATAACCCAGGCCAAAATTCTCTTAAAAGGTCGAGAAAAAAAATCATCGTTTAGCTAACTGATTCGGTAGTGCCTCTTTTTTAATATATAGAAAACACTAGTTAAAATATCATACTTTTTGAAAACAACATTTAGTTGCTAAAAGTAAATTTTGAAACACATGTAGCAGAAGCTCAATGTAACATATTCTTTAACAAAACAATATTAGAACAAGCAGCATACGAAATGGTTGTTGGGTCCTTTTTTAATAGCTCAGAGAAACGATAACAAATGTTTTCTGTCCCATTTTCAATTTCTATCAAAGATAAAAGAATTATATATACAGTGTAAGTGACAAACTAAAGGATGCACCGCCCACGGATACATTTCAATAACAAAATCAGGGTAATCTACCTCTTTCAATCTCCTTTTATCCCACACTTCTTGTAATTTCACATTTTATGTTAACTATTTCCTTTTAATCAAAACAAAAAAAAGACACAAGATACAAAAGGCATGACATTATAAGAATGCAAACTCAATAGAATCTTATCACCATATAGTTCAAAACTTCCAAAGCGTATTTTATCAATCAATTAACAATAAAATAACACTGCAAGACACATGCATACAACTTAATTATTAAACATAATATTCTTTTAAGTATTCCAGGAAACATGAAATTCCAATTATTATTTTATATAAAAAATAAATAAAATTGATGGTTGAAAAGTTGGTTAGTGTTTGTTACTTACAAAGGTATGAGCAAGGCTTTTAGAACTAAACATGTGTGTAAGTTAAATTGTATTCTTTTAGTTGAATAGTATTCCTGCACTGTTATGGTTAATGACTTAACGCATTTTTATTTGAAGGTTTTTCTTTTATTACATAACTATTCTTGTTACAGGTTTTTGTAAAAGTTTAATTCGATGGCTCTATGAGAAACAAAGCATCTTAACCTTTATATTCTCTATGAAATTTAATTTTGTTCTTAGTATCTATGAAAACAGAGGATGCCGATGATGAGGATTTAGATAGTTGGCTAAAAAGCTTATAATGCAGGTATTATAAGTCATGCAAGTTTATCATTTTTCTTTTATATTTTTAAGGATATTTAATCTTTATTATTATTTAAGGTAAAAATCATTATTATTTTGGTGAATTTTGTAGCTAACAAGGATTCTAAAGAGGCTACTCTGGTAGTGGAAGGAATCACCCTGAATGATGCAGTTACTTTAAAATGTGGAAAGGGTTGGAAGAGTATAAAAGGTTAATCAGTACCTTATGAGTTTTCAATGTTCATTGGTTATTATTTTCATTCATTTTGTACTTTGGAGTTGACAAAATTGTCATAAATGTAACTTTCCTATTATTATCAAGAACGTCTAAACATACATAAGTTTTATTTCCTTACATTTTCATTTATATGAAACAGCATTTAGCATTCTTATATACTGAGACCTGAGGAAGGGAAATGTAAGTAGTGAAATGGACAAGAAAAAAGGATCTTATATTCACACATCATCCTTGACAATTATGCAAGCAATCCTAAGCTTTTAAAAGTGCAAGATAATCATCAATTATGGACATAGCTGATGATCTGTTCCATAACCAAAGAGATTATAGTGATTTAAATAATGTTATATGTTAAGATAAAAATAGCAGCAAAAAATACGCAATTCATAGCCAAAATTATACTTATGTGGACACAATTCAGAGTCACACTATTTAAAATAAAAGCACACTTACATACATGAACTTAGCCATGGTGAAATTTTGCTACAAATATTAACAAAGAGCACACATGATCTTAGATATTAGATAATATTTAGATATAACTCATTGTAAATCTGATGCATTTTAAGAATTCTTTCAACCCAATCATGGTTGTATCTAACAGTTTCATGTGACGGAAAACACAATCAGCAGGGGAAAAAAAGAGAACACCGAACTCTATTTTATAACTATTCTATTCTGTTTTATTTTTGCTTGTATCTTTCCTAGTAAAAATTTTTTACTTGGTTTCCTGCTCCATTGACATACCACAGAAGAAAAACCTGTGAGTGTTCTTGGATAATTGGTACTAATCACATGGCTTTGGGTGGTTTTGAGTAGCAAATCAAACTATACAGCTAGCCTAACATCTATCCTCACATTGCAGCCATTATCATCCATATATTTCCAGCAAAGAATTGGGAACAATTAAATTGGGAATAGATTAGGGACCGAATTGAGACTAAGGTTCGAACCAGATTAGGGACCAAATTGGGAACTGATGGGTAAACAAATTTGGTACAGACAGATCCGATCAACAATAAAAATTATTCAATTCAAACAAAGGTACCAGGCCAACACATGAAATTGGAAGAGCAAGAAAAGGGGGAGAGAGCGGACCTGAAAGCGAGGAGAGGGTGCGGTCAAGCGGCGCACAACAGGGTATGGGGGGAAGGTTGAGGATGACGACACCGGGGCGGTCAGGAAGCCTCGCGAGGACACCGGGACGTGCACGGCGGAGGAACGAACAACGGACGTGCGTATCCACCCTCCTTTCGCATGCAGGAGATATGCAGCAGCTTCAGCAGATCTGTGACCCAGAACGATGTGACGGCTGCAGCTGATGGAAGGAATGTATACCGCGGGAGTGAGTCTTGGACCTGGTGATTAGCGCCTTTGCCCCCTTTTGGGTTCGCGCGTAAACGTGGGAAATTGGATCTGGCTTCCTCCAATTCTTGGTTGTTTTGTCACTCTGATCTTTATGTGATTTGCTGCGTTTGAGGCACAAAACCGCAGCTCCTCCATCAACCTGCAGCGGTTTGGGGAGACGCTAGAAATTGGCCGCTGCTAAGGAGCGCTTCTCTTGTAGTGAACGTTTGGGGTAAGTCTTATTTGTGTCCCTAACGTTTAAATCGTCCTATTTGTATCCTTAACGTTTATAAAAGTGATTCAATATTATCCTACTATCAATTATACTAACAAATCAGATTATATTTTTCAATTATTCTCACTTGGATGTATTCATTCTGAATTAGGTCTCACTTGGATGTGTTCGATTTTAATATTATACCCACTATTTGCGTTTAGATTCAATTATGTCCCTAGAAAAGTGAATTGTCTAAATGTTGTAGGAATTAGTTTCAACATTTGATGAGCTATTTTTCGGAGTAGATCATCAATTCTATCCCAAACATTTGTATTCTAACTTCAAAAAGAAATTTTTAAAACTCAAACTAAAGCGTTCATGATGTGTAATTGACGACAGGATAACATTGAATCACTTTTACAAACGTTAGGGATACAAATAGGACGATTTAAACGTTAAGGATACAAATATTCTAATTTAAATTAAAATAATCTTAATTTTAAAGGATATTTTAGTTTTTTAAAATTAATTCTAAAATAATATTATTTATCATTCATTTCTTTTAACTTGTTTTTGTTTACAATTTTATAATAATATAGTATCAATCCAAAAAAATAAAAGATTCTAAGTTTAATTCACAGTAAATTTTAGAATATTATATTTAATGATATTTGTACGGTATTTTAGAATTTTAAAAATACTATGAATAATTCGACAATATTTTAAAATGTCTTGGAAGATTTTAAAAAATCCTAAAAAGTTTTATAAGATTGTAAAATGTTATAGAGAATTTTAGAAGAGTATGGATATATATAGAAGTATAAAGTGTGGTTTAAAATAATTTAAAAATATTTAGATAAATATAGTAGGTAAGATATTTGTAATAAAAGTTTTGAATACTTAATTAATTTAGGTTATTGATTAGATTTAATCCTAACCGTCTATTAAAAAAGTAAATGACTATAAATAAGGGATAAGAGTTTTGAATTGGTGTGTATGAGTTATTTGTAACAAACACTTCTATAATAAAATATTCTTTTTATCAAATTTTTTTTCTTTTGTGTTTTTAACTTTCTTGTTAAATATTGATAGTTAGGTTGGCTTGGTCTTAATTTAAGAGGTTAAGTAAATTTAAATACCAGCATGATAGTGTTAGAGTATGTCCAAGACGGCAACACCAAACTTAATTTAAATGCAAATATAAAAATAAAAAAATAAAAACAATTACTTTCGCACAATTTTATAAATGGAGCTTTGATGCAAAAACTAAAAACAATTAAAAGGGTATCCATACCTCTATTCCCGTCTCGTTTATTAAACAATGAAAGATTGGACAAAATTATACATGAATTTTTATATGGTGGATAGATATATATTTTAATTTTTTAATGAGTCGTTTATACATACTAATATTAAGTTTTGTTATCATTTCTACCCTTCCGCCCTTAGATAGTGATTACCAAATGACTTTGTGCATTGTATGAGTAATTTTTTTGATGACACAATAGAAACTAAATGATAAATTATTAAATTTATTAAATTTGAATAAAAAAAATTTACTAAGTTTTAAAATTTTCATTCTCTTCCTTTCCTTTTTCTATCTACCGTATAAAAATTTATATATATTTTTGTCCATTTTTTCTAAACATATGTTCATTCCCCGCGAGAACGGAAAGAAAATGCCCCCAAATTTGTCTCTCAATGGATTAATCTCTACGGATATTTATTCCCTCGAAAAAAAATTGTCACTCCTATTCATGAGTCCTACATCTTCCAGTTTATATTTGTCAATACCTGCGGGTCGAATACCTATTGCCATTCCTACATTGTTAACCACCCTCAAAAACAAGTTTACATACAGACGAACCACCACCACGACTACCGACATTGAACCACAGTAGCGGTGGCTGGAACCACAGCCGTACACATACACACACACCGCCACTGACATTGAAGAGGCCGAAAATGCAGCTCAAACCCTTACCACTGCCGCCAACATTGAATTACAACAGCGGCTTCACATACACACACACGAACCGCCACCACTACCGCCGACATTGAACCACATCAAACCAATTTAGCTCATACACAGGAAAAACGACATGAAACCAATTTAGCGAAGCGTGCTGCTCGTGAAGTTAAAGATGCTCCAACTCAAACCCAATCTCACAAGCGCAGAGTTTTCGTTCGCAAAACAGTCAAGATTGGTCGGCCTGGATATCGAGTGACAAAGCAATATGATCCAGAGACAAAACAAAATATCTACTTTTCTCAGATTGAATATCCTAAGATTGAAGACCTAACAAAGCCAAATCATCAATTTATATCTTCTTATGAGCAGAGGGTGCAACCATTTGATAAAAGATATTAATATCTTTTGGTTGCGGCTGAACCATATGAAATCATTGCTTACAAGGTCCTTAGAATGAAGATTGATAAGTCTACACTAAAATTTTTCTCACACTGGAACCTAGATTTAAAAATGTTCATGCTATAATTGTATTTTCAATCTAAGCTACCAAAGGCAAACAAACCACATCCCTTATCTATAGCCAATGGTACAGCAACACTTGGTGTTCCACCAGGATCCATGCTCTTGCCACCTCAAGCTCCACCATTATTTCTCTTACACACACACACCCACCCACCCACCTAGGAGAAGATTGTCGTCAGCTTCACCTTGCCCTTTTTTTTTTAAATTTAAGTTTTACTTATCTTTTATTTGTTTTTTTTTTTCTTTTCCTTTTGAGAATAAAAAACAAAAAGAAGATGCAGAAAATAGTTGTAGTGAAGGAGAAGACATAAACAATAGTAAAATTAGAATGATGTAATTTTTTTCTTCAGGTGGCTAACAATGGTGGTGTCAAAAAAATAAAGAAAGAGTTGGAATGAGGAAGATAATAAAATAGAGGTAGTTTGGGTATTTTAATTCATTCTTTACCGAAACTAATAAAAAATTAATAATTAAAGATTTTTGTTAAATATAATTCATCTTTTATGGATA
>NC_029789.2:5577124-5606360 GCF_000816755.2 Arachis ipaensis | reverse complement strand
AATTTTATTTGCCCTTAAATTATTTATAGTTAAAAATGACTATTTACTCATTATATTGTAAGAATTTTATTAAGATACAACTTTTTTATATTTTTATATCTAAATTTTTACTCTTATTTATCTACTTTTATCATATTTTTACAACAATACTAAGGTTCAGTTTGGGTAACTAACTTAATTAAGCTCCTTTTGATAAAATAACTTAAACAATAAATGACTCTGTTAAAAGTAACTTATAAATAAGTTATTTTATGTTTGGATTTTTAACTCTAAAAGTGCTTATTTTAAAGAAATGTAATGAAAAGTAAAAGTATTATGAGAGAAGTCATTTTTTTTAACTTCTCTATAAGCTCCAAAATAGCTTCTTAGAAAATTGCAATTTGATTTTGAAAATTACACCCGACATTAATACTACTACTTTTCATAAGTCAATATTAAAAAAAAAAGCTACTTCTAGAGTTTTCAAATGGCCCTAACTATATTGGAAAAGTCAGGATGTAATAATAGCCAAGCAGCTTGAAAATGGAACGTACTTTCTACCTTTATCAGGCTAGGATTCATTGCACACATTCAATATGACATCTAGCTGGAGCTTTGATTAAGTGGCAATATATGATGCCTCGTAATATATGTTATATCCAGCTTGAACTTTGGTAATGGCCAAATAATAGTAAAATCCTTAAATGTGTGGGTGAGCGTGTAGTATGTGTGAGTTTGTAATGTTAAGAATTAGGAGTTATTCAATCTATCTAAATAAATAAAAATAAATAAATAAGCAAAATATTATGGATTTGAATCTCATCTCGTACATATAACAACTCATTTGCTGGTACTAGACTCTTAAATAAAATTGCACATGAACATAAGAAAAATTGTAGGGCATGAGAAGATGGGCTGGAAATTGATGAAGATTATAGATGGGGACCCAAGTAATTCAAAACCCCAGGCCCAAACAAAAAAAAAAAGAAGTAGAAACCCAAACCCTAAACCTCACAATTACAATTTGGATTGCCCACTTTTCATTCTTGAGGAGGGAAAAGCGAAGCGAAGCACGAACACAACGCACAAAAATCCCCCTTCATTTCTCTCACTCGCTCATAACTGACTGATCACTGCAACTTCTTCTACTGCTGCACCTCCTCCTCCTCATCATCATCTTCTTCTTCTCCTTGCTATCTTCAAGAGTCTCCTCCTCCAAAAATTGTACGAATAATCGATATAAAGAGATGAGGGCCAAAGACAAGCACACCCGAACCAATCGCAAACCTCGATCCTCGCCCAATCCTAATTCCAATTCAGATTCTTGCCGTAATAAAACGGTGGCCACGCCCAATTCCAACCGAAACCCTAACATACCTCCCTACAGCTGGGGTTTCTGCACCGAAGACGAGCTCCAAGAGCTTCTCTTGAGGAACATGGAGATCGTCTACGCCGACGTCGTTTCCAAGATCGTGTCCATGGGCTACAGCGAGGACCAAGCTCTCAAGGCGGTCCTCAACAATGGCCATTGTTTCGGTGGCGTCGATGCGCTGGAGAACATACTCAACAATTCCTTGGCTTATCTCAAAAGCAACGGCAATTTGGAGGGTAGCGATGACACTATGCCTGTTTTCACCGATTTGATGCAGTTGGAGGCGTATTCTCTTGCTGCTATGGTGTGTCTCTTGCAGCAGTTGAGGCCCAATTTGACTAAGGGTGATGCATTGTGGTGTTTGCTAGTCACTGATTTTCATGTCGGAAAGGCTAGCACAATTCAGGTTCCGGTTGCAAACAATGAATGTACTTGTTGTTCTTCGCGTACTGCTACTACTACTACTACTACTACTACTACTACCACCAACACTGGTGACAATGCAGTTGGTGTTGTGTCTCCATCTTGTGAGTCTCGAGGGGGACCTCCGGATTTTAATTTGGTCTTCGCTTGCGGCCATGAGATGAGTTTGCGGTTGCAGAGAGATATTGAATTCCCAAAAAGGTTTAATCTTTCTCCTTCGATGAAGTCCTTGTTGAAAAGAAATGTTGCATTGTGCGCTGCTGGTTTTAAGGCTCACTCAAAACAGTTGCCGCAGCCACAAGCCGTGGCCATTCCCGCTGGTAGCACTGGCCCGGCAGAGGATGCTGTTACCTCCATGATGAATAAATTTCGCGAGCTAAATCTCGATGATTGTATGAAGCTTCTTGCAGAGGATCAGAAGGATGAGGTGTTACTTGCTCTGTTTAATCAGGTTAAGGATCTCGAGAAAGAGCTCAAGGTCCGAAAGGATTGGGCTCATGAGAGGGCAGTGCAAGCAGCTACAAAGCTGAGCAATGATATGGCTGAGTTGAAAATGTTGAGGATGGAAAGCCAAAGAGAGGAGGCTCAGAAGTTAAAGAAAGGCAAGCAGGCGCTTGACGACGCGACAATGAAGAAACTATTAGAGATGGAGGAGGCCTTGAGGAAGACTAGTGGTGAAGTTGATCAGGCAAATTCAACTGTCAAAAAGTTAGAGACGGAGAATGCAGAAATTAGAGCAGAGTTGGAGGCTTCTAAATTGAGTGCATCAGAGTCTGTCAAAAACTGTACACAGGTTGAGAAAAGGGAGAAAAAGTGTTTAAAGAGGCTTCTTGCTTGGGAAAAACAGATAGCAAAGCTACAACAGGAGATTTCAGATGAAAAACAGAAGATAGTGGAGATTGAAGAAGAATTGGCTCGGATTAGACAGTGTCAGAAAGAAGCTGAGGTTGCTCTTTTCCCACCTCTAATCTATTTATTATTTTATTTATAGACAATGCTCACACTCAGGCCCCATTAAAAGGAATTTTATTTACCTGTGATGTGTTGTTTGTTTTTTGCTATTGTGATACTGAAATTTATATTTTCTGCATGAAGGACTTTGGACTTTAACCTGAACAAATGAATGTGGATCTAACTTGAATTTGTTGTCTACAACTACATTGTGATTTTGAAACCTTATTGTATATGATGTCTTTCATTTGTAGGATCGTGTTTGTATATTACAGGTTTATGCAGTAGAATCCATTTGAATTCACTAATTGTACTAGTGTTCTTGAATTGATCACTTTTGTGGAGAATTGCTCCTACAAGGTATAGCATCTTACGTATTTGTACAGATATTGTTGGAGGGTACATGATAACTTTTATATCGGTTCTTAGCTTTCCTAATTATATTTATTTGCAACACAGGTATTCGCTGATTCGTAATTCTGGAAGTAGATTATTTGGTTATTCCTCATTGCTATTTGCTAATTAGCTATACCTGAGTTTTCTGTCTGTTGATTATGTTCAAGTCCTTGCTATGACAAAGCTATGAATTTGCAGCGTTCTGCTAAGTCTGATGCTCATGCTATGAATTGAGAACTTCATTTTTTGGTCTGAACTATTTGAAATTTTCTGCTTATGCATGCTTTTTACTGAAATTATTTAATACAAATGTTCATTGCCAAGCACCTGCTTCTTCTGAATAGTTGAATCTGAATAATAACTTATGACAGGTCAAGGTCAGGGAAGAGTTGAAGGCTAAAGAGGAAGCCCTGGTACTAATTGAGGAGGAACGCCGTAGCAAGGAAGCATCCGAGGCTGACAGTAAGAGAAATCTCAAGGCTTTACGCCTGAAGATAGAGATAGATTTCCAACGTCGCAAGGATGATCTCCTGAGGCTCGAGCAGGAGCTTTCATGCCTTAAAGTATCTTCTCGATCTGCTGATAAGCATCGGAAATCAAAAGCTTCACGGACAGGCAATTCTGATGTTGCAAAGCCCCAAAGGGAGACAATCACAAAGCTTCTTAAAGAATTAGACAATCTTGAGAATTTTGAAGAAGTCAACGGTGCTAGAGAATGTATCATATGCAAGGGAGACGAAGTTTCAATTGTTTTCTTACCGTGTGCACACCAAATTATGTGTGGTAGCTGCAGCCAGGAGTATGGGAGGAAGGGCAAAGCTACCTGTCCCTGCTGCCGGGTTCCAATTGAACAGAGAATCCGTGTGTTCGGTGCAGGTTCTTAAGCTTGCATTGGTTTATGCAGTGAACTTCTCATTTCTTTGCAGTCATTTCTTGCCCTTTTATCCCCCCCCATACTGTTTACTGTATGCTGTGAGGCGAGAGCTTAATCAGCAATTTGCATATAAATAAAATCTTAATTTCTGGCGTCAGCTTCTCTTTTGAATAGCTGCATTTTTGGTGGTTGCTGCCATTTGCTTGTAAATAACAAACAAGCAAGAGGCAACTATATCATTTTAGTCTTTGGCAAGTGACCGAAATCATTTTATAAACAGAATAGTTATGTTATGTTGGGATATGTTACTTGTGTTATAATTCAAAATATCAAAGTATCAATGGCAGTTCATGCTGATACTGAAATCCATTCCTTATCCTACTTAAATAGGGAATCGAATAGTGAAATATATAAATCTTTTATTTTAGTAGGTGATATTAGTTAATATTTAAGTTATAATCCAATAATATGTTCTATTATAGACAGAGAGACCTTGAGGGGTACCAACATCCCTTTGCATATTCATGTAGACAGATAGTCACCCTTGCCCTAACGGTAGTTCCACGAATTCCTGATTAACCAATATAATTACCAGTGTGTCATTACCGTAATTTGTGATTAATGTTACATAGCTAGATACATTGATTAGACTTATGTGTGTGAGTTGAACATTTTCGGTTAAAAATGATTTGAATTATATGACGAATGAAATTGAGAAAAACAAGAGGTACTTGAAAACAATGGTCAACTTGAGACATAAAGGAATGAAAAAGGTAAATTAAAAAATCAAGAAGTGAGAGGCCAAAAATGCATGTATACCTGTTTTCAGTCTAGAATGCTGCAGCATCTATTTATATAGATTGTAGTATCTAAGAAAGATACGAATAGAAGAGAACAACACAAATGGCAAGTTGTGTGTGGAACCAGATGGTGAAATGCGAGCTTCAAATGGATTAGAAGTGCACGAGAGAACCGCTCACAAAACACAACAACCAAGGAAAGGAGATCAATCATCAACACCAGCTGGTTGTTGAGGACAGTTACGTTCACATCAAACAAAACAGTTCACACGCACGGCTCGCCTCTTTCCTTTTTATATATTCATTCGCATTATTATGTTATGTTATGGCCATTATCATATCAAACATTTTTCCCGTGAAATGTTCGTGGGTGGCAGCTGGACCCTTTAATATGCCAACTAGCTAGACTCTCACTCAATCACACCAACAATATAATAATATTTTGAGTTACTGAAAACTGGAATTAATATACACAAAATAAAATAATGCCACTAGAAAATTTAGATATGAAAGTAGTAAGGGTGATATACTTTAACATGGTAATTTTTTGTGTTTTTTAAAACGGTAGGAGGTACACAAATTGGACCGTCCAATTTTTGTACCTTAAATTTTTTTATTTTTTTAACACAAATCAGACGGTCCGATTTTTGTACCTCTCACAAATTGAACAGTCCAATTTTTATATTTATACAAATTAAACGGTCTGATTTTTATACTTCTAACAAATCGAACGATTCAATTTTTACTTCTTTAATTAATCAATTCCACATTTTAGAATAAAAATACAACTATCCACATTTCAAAAAAAACACCACTACTATTCTAATATCAAAAACAAAAAAGTGTCTGCTGCCGCATTATTGTACCTTCATGGACGGACGTACTTCGTAGCCTTAGCTTGGTCGGTGCAACTTTATTTATTTTGTGGCCCTAATTTATTTAATATTCAAGATATTTAACCAACTTTTCTTTTCTGCCTAAACCCTAATTATTTAATCATTTTTCTACCCAGGATGGATAAAATATGTTCAAATTTCAATATTGATCATTTTGGAGGAGTTTTAGTCGTGTCTTCAATGAACTGCTGGATGTTTTTAAGTTTACACTTTACATAACACAAATCTTTTATATATTCATAGACAATCGTTTGCAACTTTGCATGTTCTCTATTATTTTGGTTTAAAGGTATCTCTCACTTCCAGACACTAAGAACTAATATGTAAATCCAAATTTCATTTAAAGATTTATTGTTAGCTAATAAATTACTGTATACACAAGATGTAATTTAAACTCTCAATTTATATTTAAACTAATAGGTGATCAGACAAAAAGTAAATAATTTAACTAATTTATAATTATATTTAATTAATTTTATTTGTTTTTAATTTATAATATTTGATATTAATTGCTTCTCACCCCAAATTAAAATTTTGAATGATACGTTGGAGAAATAGAGGCGGAGATCACGGAACTTTCAACAATCCCGATTCTTAGTATATAATTTTTTTTTAAAATATATAAAAGAACATCCATTTAGTATAAAAAAGAAACATTTTAATACTTAGTAGAAAAAATATCTTAATGCCTAGCATAAACACCATCCATATAGAAATTTTAGATTCACCAAAAAGTATTTGGCTGATTTTTGACTGTACCCTCTTGGTTCTCTAGTATTGTTGTTTATAAAAAGAGTATAATAATATAGTCTCGTAAAAAGATTATTATTAATATCAATATATTAACATTTTCTTTGATTAATATATTGGTCAATTTTGAATGGTTTACAGACACATGTGTCCTTCCTAACAATTGACCACAAAAATAGTTATCGTATAAATGTGGTTCCACGCTTTGTTGACTTCTAAATAACACTAGAGAGAAATTAAAGCTACTCACTTTAATGGAATGCATGTGATGAAGGGTAGAAAATGGCATCACCAGTAGCTTCTCCCTATAAATTTGAAGCTGCTCCGTGTCACAAAGTTGGGGTTCACATGTCATACATTTACAATCCCCACTTCAATTTTATTATTTTCTTGCATGCTCAAACATGCATGATCATCGAGCTAGGTGATAACACTAATCATATATTACAACTTAGTTAAAAAGAAAATGGTTCCTAAAGTTCATGCAGGGTTGGAAATGGCAGTTGGGGAGAATAATAACAATGAGAACAATGGAAGAAGCAGAAGCATTATTGATGGGAAGTGGATGAAGCGTGCAAATGTGTTTGGTGAGAGGATGAGAAAGTTTCCTAGTGTTGCATGGAATACTACGTGGAGTGTGGGGCGTGAAGACCCTAGAAGGTTGATCCATGCATTCAAAGTTGGTCTCTCTCTCACTCTTGTTTCTTTGATGTATCTCTTGGAGCCCATATACCATTGGATTGGCCAGAGTGCCATCTGGGCCGTCATGACTGTTGTCGTCGTCCTCGAGTTCACCGCAGGTACAATGACTGATTTTGGTAGCTGATTTTTTATGCGCACGTAACATTTTTGTATATATTAATATCTTGGTTGTGTTGTGAGGGGTGCAGGAGCAACTTTATGCAAAGGGCTGAATAGAGGATTAGGGACACTGTTAGCAGGGTCTTTGGCATTTATTGTTGGATATATTGCAAATGCATGTAGTAGGGTCGTTCAAGCTATTTTCATTGGGGCTGCAGTTATATAAAGAAGAACTATGACTATGGCATAATCATATTCCTCTTGACCTTCAACTTGATTACTGTGTCAAGCTATAGGGTTGACAATGTGTTGAAGATTGCACATGACAGAATCTACACCATTGCTATAGGCTGTGGCATTTGCCTCCTCATGAGTTTGCTCATATTCCCAAATTGGTCAGGGGAAGATCTCCATAATTCAACAGTTTACAAGCTTGAAGGCCTAGCAAAATCAATAGAAGGTGATATAAATATATATATATATATACAATCAATTGATAATTTGCCATAGTTAGCACTTAACCATGCTGAGATATGTTGCAGCTTGTGTGAATGAATACTTTTATGGAGAAATTGAAGCCTCTGGAGAGGACAAATCATCTGAGGATCCAATATACAAAGGCTATAAAGCTGTTTTGGATTCAAAATCCTCTGATGAAATGTTGGTAAGTCCATTTGATCATTCCTTGGTTCATTATTCCAATGAAGTATTGATGATAGAAGATCTTCTAGTAATGCAATGATTCTATTTTAATTTGGATAGGCATTACATGCAAGTTGGGAGCCAAGGCATTCATGTCACAGATTTCCATGGCAGCAGTATGTTAAAGTGGGAGCTGTTCTTCGCCAATTCGGATACACTGTGGTTGCTTTACATGGCTGTTTGAGAACAGAAATTCAGGTAATGCATCAGTAATTTCATAAGTTTGAGCTTTAAATCTCACTGATAGAGTGATATTGATAGTTTAAGTTTGATTTTTTATTTGTTTTAGACTCCAAGATCTGTTAGAGCCATGTTCAAAGACCCCTGCATAAGGCTTTCAGCAGAGGTATCAAAAGCACTGATAGAACTTGCTAACAGCATAAGGCACCGGCGCCATATCTCTCCGGAAATACTCTCTGATCATCTCCATGAAGCCCTGCAGGACCTTAACACCGCCATAAAATCCCAGCCACGCCTTTTCTTGGGCTCCAAGAACAAGCACAACCATGGTAACAGCATGCTCAAGATAGCTGCAGCACAAGTTGGCCAAGAAAGACAGGGAAAGACATCTGGATTCTCCTTATCGAGCGTTAAGACGGACTCTTCTGCATTGTTGGAATGGAAAACAAAAAGGGGTTGCAATGAACATTCAAAGGAAACAGAAGGAAAGTCCTTGAGACCACAGTTGAGTAAGATTGCTATCACTAGCCTTGAGTTCTCTGAGGCTCTCCCTTTTGCTGCTTTTGCATCTTTGCTTGTGGAAATGGTGGCCAAACTAGACCTTGTCATTGAGGAAATTGAGGAACTGGGCAGGTTAGCATGCTTCAAAGACTTCAGGCCTGATGATAACATTGTTGTGACTTGTGAGGAACCCCGAGTCGATGTGATGCAGAACCATTTGCCTTCACATGGTGATGCATGATCTTAATTCTTATATATTATGTTTGAGTATGTTTTCAATTTTTAATGTACTCTTAGTAGAAACTTATTAATATAAACATTCCCTTAATCATAATATAATTCAGGTTATAAGATGCATGATGTCAAAAGGGTAGTAGACTAGTATTTGTGTTCTGTCTAAGCTTTTGACTTCCATTGTAACCTGGATTGCTCACCAAAATGAGAATCTTACCTGTTATTATTATAAGACATTACCAATCTAAGGATTTAATTGCAAATAGTCACCAAATTGTGCTGCAAGCATATCAAAATCAGAGAACAAGCTAACAAGGGAATAATTTTTCTGATTTTTTATATATATCAGAGGGCCACTTTCTCTCATGGTTGAAAGTTTTGGCCGTATCTATAATCTTTTCTTCATTTTTCATTAGCAACCAATACAAATAAAGTCCCTCTCACATTCAACAAGAAATTGATCAACATATCAAATAGCAGTGTCAATAAAATAACTTCCATTGAGATTGCTTTTCACTCATTTCGTTTTCAACTCTACAAGTGGAGCATAGCGGTTAGACAAGTTTTTCTATCAAAGATGTCTGCTTAGTGAGGAACATGTCACATATATAATACACTTTTTGGTTGGGAATTACAGGGTGGTAGATGCCAAAGATTGTAACAAGAGATTGTTTTCAATTTGTTACAGTTTATAGTTTGACAGTTGTTACTGCTTTAGGAAAGCAATCCAAAAGGTCATGCATTATTTGTCCATGATTCAATCTTCTTTGTTCTTGTTTGGCCAAAACTCTTCCAACAGAATCAGAAGAATACATACCCTAAAATCTTGGTTAGTGTTTGGAAATTGCTAACCAAAAGAATGGATTAATCCATTTCGACACGAGTTAATACTCAATTTAGTCCCTGATATTGGTAGTGAACAGAAACCAGAATGATCATGAAAATTCAACCCGTCTTTCATCTCTTATCATGCTAGGTTTAGATTCTTGTTCTCCATGCTCTATCTGGCTTCAGATTTTAGATCTATGTGTAATGTTAAACTAGTCAAGTGTTGTAAGAAAATGTGTAGCTAAGAATGCATGATTCACATTTGACTATTTCTAATTAGCTTATTCGGTGTAGGCTTAACCTCTTTTCCTTTTTGCTTCCCATGTGACACCCTAATATTTATAGATTTGCATTTTCTCTGCTTGGTGAGGATGCAGTGAATTCAATGGGGGGATTGAACAGGAAGTTCAAGAGGGTCAAAGCGTAAAAGCATAAGGTTATATCAAATTTCAAACTAAGATAGCACCCAAAGTGAAAACAATGATAGCACCACAGGAGACTGCACTGATCTAAAGATAAAGTAATATCACAGAATTTCTCATCTTAAACTGATTAGTCAAATCTTAGTAATGATATTCAATCTTTTGTCTTTTGTTTGCTTGCACTGTAGCACTGCCTTTTCTCTTCATAAATGATAAGGTGAAAATAAGGTGAAACTTTTTATGGATGAATTTGTTTTTTATAACAAAAATTTGTTGGAAAACTCAACAAGATTTTAATGATCATTTCCCACTAAGAGTTAAAAGAGTTGGCCACTAGAAAGCTTGTTGGATGCTTCTCAAAGCAACTAAAGATTGGAATGTCTTGTCAACTCTAAAAGTAAAACTCATCCCCAAGCTTTATTTTCAAATAAAAACTATGCAGTGATAAGCATACATGACGGCTCTTGTGACATAAAGGAGAAACAGGAGTTTGATTTTGTTCATATGCTCAATCTACCTATTTTAGTTTGTCTGCATATAATTTGGAACTTTTCAAAGCCAAACATTCTGATTTCTTTGCTTTTGGAGTAGGGTGGAGAATACAGTTCAACTCTAACTTACCTTAATGAAGATTTAATATAAAAAGAATGATTCATGCCTCATAACAAATTAGGCAAGCATTGGAGGAAAAGCAAATGGTTAAGCATGCATTTCAATTCATGTAAGTTACTAAGTTAGTATGTAAAGAAAGGTGAATGAATATAAGAAACATAAGAAATTCTCCTTCATTACATAAGGTGAATGAATTTAAGACCAAACACCGAGTGCAATTTAAAAAATGTGATGTCACCCGAGCATCTTACACAACTGCATAAAATGATAAACATAGCTAAGAGCATTTGTGCAGAAGAAGGAGCTTGTACTCATTATTTTTCACTCCAAGACACACATTAAAAGGCGTTGCCTCAGAGATCCCTCCATCATCAAGATCTCCCTTACTTTCATTCCCATATATTTCCTTTTCACTTCAGAATTGTCTTGGATCTCTGATTGAATTGATCTGGTCATATCCTTCATATTCATACAGCACTTCCTCATTTCCATAGAAGTCTAACATGTCTACTTGTCCTGAGTAACGCGACATTCGGCCAATTAGGCCAAGTTCATCAGAGAATTCTATCTCCCCATTGAAATTTGAGTAGGATGAACTGGATGAAATTTCTGTATGTTCCAATGATTGCCATGGTGTCATTGTACTTAGCAATTCATGATGCGGAAGGAATTCTGAAATAGCATCTTGTGTTTGAGCAAAGTCCTGCAATTTAAGCAAAAATGTCATGAACTTATTCCCTAATACATAGCTATTCAATCAAGTGTTCCTTCTTTTGCTACAAAACACACTACCTTTGAAGAATCAAGAATCATATCAGGGGAGACCAAGAAGGTTGAAGGATTAGTGTCCACAGAAGGTGGCTCAAACACAGCCGTTGCAGCCACATTGTATGCACAAGGAGAAGCTATAGGGCTCGAATAACGACTCTCGCTGCATAGCTGACTTGCTTGAGAAGAAACATCAGCAGAGATGCTCAAGTGCTCCTTAGAGGATGACAATCTCATTGAGGTCTCATTCTCATTCTTGGAACTGCTGACACCTCTTTTACCCTTGTAATCACTGGCCTTGTCATTCTTCTTAATAACCCGGCACAAAGCATAAGCACCCTACAAAAGGAACTAAATCTTTAAGGCCAATCCAATCCAAAGCAAAGCATTAACATATGAAAGACTAGAACCAAATATATACCTGAAAACTTGGTGAGTCTTGGCCAAGATCATCACAGAGGCGATACTCGTGCATAACCCAATCCGTTCGGTCGCCTAAAGGGGCTCTTCCCCGATAGAAAACAAGGGTCTTGCGATATCCGGTGGCTTTCATGATTGATGTTGATGGACTAGATTGGCACACAACCTTTTTGTCTTTTCCAGTGGCTTTCCAATATCCTGCTTTGGTAGCTCTGTTTGTTCTTGATCCATTCGGATACTTTCGATCCCTTGGACAAAAGAAGAACCATTCCAAGTCTCTTTTGGGTAAGAATGACTTCTCTGCAATTCAAATTAGGCCTCTTAGAAACGAAATCATTGTTTTTTCTTTTGATTCCATTGATTTTTAACACTAAAGTAAAGCTGAAAAGTTAGTGCTTCAGCAATAATTATTAACCACTGAAGTAAAGTAAACATACAAAACACTGCTTTCTAGTATTTTTATAGCTGTATGTTCACACTAGCATAGATGAAAATCTTTCTTGTGTTTAAGTAAATGATTAAGATTACCCGGCAACTCCCAAGGATCAAACTTGTACAAATCAATCACAGGGATAACTTCAAGTTCAATTTCAAGCTCCTCAACTTTTCTTTTCAGGTAGTATCCTATCAGTTCTTCATCAGTAGGGTGGAAACGAAAACCCGGAGGCAGTGATGCCCCTCCCATTCTCACTTACAGAATGGAAAGTGTATAATTGAGAAACAAGGAACCAAAGGTATATGCAGTTTTCTAGTCTCTTCCGGTCTCAATTTAACACAACAAAAAAGATAGTATTTTCAAGAATGTTGGTGAAGGATATAGAATTTTCCTGTTAGGTACCAAGACTATAGCTATTAAAAATCTGAAAGATCCAAAAGTAGAAACTTTTGTCTATGATATATTCTTTGTGAAGAATAAGGCGAGAATTCAACAGAAGGCACCCGTTGTGTGCCAGAATCATGGTCTTAAAAAGAAATTTGAGGTCTCTTATGAAGCTATCACACCCTTCCCCCACCAACACCCCTTTGATATTAATCCCCGTTAAGAAAAAATGAACCAAACTGAGGTGTAAGTAACCAGATGTTCAAATCAGTGTAACCCAAATACCAACTTTCACAAAAGAAAAATGGGCACAAGTCCAAAATTTGAGTAGGAAAGATTTTCCAAAAAAGTTGGAAGCTTTTGAAAGCCCCAGAAGTTAAGATGAACTAAATTAAATAGTAATGTAGTTACTTTGTATGGAGAATGTGAAATTGAGTTGGAAACAGAAAAAAAATTGATAGAAATAAGGAAGAGAGTGGAGAGTAGAGAGTAGAGAGTAGAGTAGAGTAGAGTAAAAGAAGCCAGAGATGGTGTGCTATATATAACAGTTGGGAGAAGGGATTAACAGTTAAAGATTATTGCACACAACACACCGAAAGTTTGAGAATTGAGATTGCTTGTCTCAAGTGCACCCAAAATTCCAAAGCAAATGGCCCCACCAACCACTTCATTAGCCCCGTTCACACCTATAAAGTTTTAGTTTTCTAGTTCTGTTCATATATATATATAAGTCCATATATTTTTGGCGGTTCAAATTATTGGTGACTGTTGACTACATTTCAATTCCCAAATCTCAGCACAAACTTTGCAAGACAATTTTGGCGAGAAAGCAAAGAATTTTCAATTTTGTGTGAACATGTAAAAAAACAGGAATAGGGTACCTAAATGGATGGATGATGCGACCAAGACCCTGAACATCAAGTTAAATCCACATCATATTGTGTCGGATTGAACACTTTAATTCATGTGATTGTGTCATCAAAGAGGGTGAGGGTCCAAGTCTCATAAAAAACTTTCAGAGAGGCTCTTTTATATTCTCACTTCAAAATTCACATGTAGATTGTTAAAAGCAATCTGGCTCCATTTTTTAAACTGCCATTGCTGGGACCAACTTGTAGGGACTATGGAGTGGATGCTGAACCAAAATACGCGGTAATTAGTGGAATTGTCTTGCGTAGATATGAGTGTATGACCAAGAAAGCACAAAGAAAAGTTAAAAATTAAAGCTTGCTTTGACGTCAGTTTTATTATGCTTTCAACTTTGTCCTTTCTGCCATATTCTTACCACTCCACAATCAACTTTTTTTTTTAATTTAAAAAAAAATACTAAAATAAATTAAATAAATAAAATCTGACCCTACTCCTTGTGAAATTTTTGTAAAAGGTATCATACTATCATGGGTATTTGCATTGGATTTTATAACATTTGAGGTTATGCAGAGTTTCAAATTTGGGATTGAGAATGAGAATATTTGTGACATTTTTCTTTCTTAAATATGCAAGACCTTTTAGTTTTCTTTTGAGCTCTTTCTATATTAATCTTGCATGAATAATGGTCCATGGTTAATATCTGTAATATCTACTTTCTTTTTAAAAACAAAGAAAAGAAAAGAAAAAACTAAACTATATACAATCACATTACAAAATTGTAGGTTAAGTGGTTAAGCATTTTGCTCTTTACATTTATTAGCAAAGAAATCAAAGACACAAGAACAAAAGCTTTTGCTTTTTCAACATTGTGACATGGAAAAAAAAAAACAAAGAAAAGCAGAGCGACCCAGCCATCTAGGGGCAGAATAAAAGTTAATTTTCTCATTATTGGACCATTTAAAAACTTGTTGGTTTCATTTATATTTTATACATTGGTCTATTTTCTATGCTGATGTGGCTAACAAGTTATATTAGACAAAGCAGCAATCAAGTGGGACTATTCCTTTTTTAGATGTGAAAAAAAGGCAAAAGGAGTAAAATAATTAAGTGTGTTCCTCTTGCCAATGCTGTGAGCCTTTGTTTTTCTGTTTTGAGTTTTGATGTGATTCTTATTCTCCCTTTCTTTCTTTTTTACATTTTAATTAATCCAACTGAATTTTGGGTTCACATTGTGCATAGGAAACGGTATTGCTAGTTTGGTCTATTTAAACACAAGTGGCTTATATATATATATATATACAGTTATACACACATCTACAACTTTATCAGCAATTTTTTTCTGCCTTGTGTCACACTCCATTTATTCCAACGTTAATCCTCTCTTTTATAATATCTTATTTTCTTATCCTTATCTTTTTACTTTTATATAGATGATATCATATATTAATAAATCTGCAAAGATTATTATGTGGGTAGAATATTATCGAACCAATAAATTTATAGATATCTATAGTGTCAAATAGATGGCTAAAGAAATAAAGAACTTAGCAGTAGTTGAGATTATCTGTTTTAGTGTTTATTACAGAAATTTAAACTTTTGATTGATTACGTATGAACATTGTAGAGATTTCATTGACTTCATTTTTCGGATTTGTAGTCACTAGGTGGGAACGGAAATTCTCCTTCGCAATAAAAAGAATATATATCATCATATATACAATAAAGAAACAACATTAACCAATTTGGGTCGGTCTGGTGTTAATTCACTAATTTGTTTAAATAAGTGTTAGAGTTTGAATTTCACTGCACATACAATAATTCATTGGTCAACGACAAACTTTTAAATAGAGCTCTAATTCGCGACGAATTCATCTTTGGCAGGTTAGATTGGGAATTCCGTGAAAAATCAAAAAATAAAGGGATAGCATTTTATGTACATATTTTCTTTATTTCTTATTTGGTATGCACATGACAAGGGTGAATTTGGGTTGTTGGGTTGTGAGGTGGAAAATGGAGAAAATAAAAGATTTCCATTGGGGAATGAAGTGGACAAAAACATGAAGACAATGAACCTTATTAGCTTATCCGATGTTGTTGGTTGTCTGCTCCTTTCGGTTTCTTTGTCTCTTGACTCTCGGTGCAAGTTCACAGCAATGCACAACCATTCTTCAACATTCTCATACTACACTCAAGTGCATTATACAGTAGTAGCATTCAGAGGTTATTAAAAAAAAAAGTCAACTTCCAATTTGGTCACTTAACTTGTGCTAAGTGGGGATTAGACTTTAGATCGATAATTGATGTTAGTGATAACCAAGTACAGTTATATATACTCTATATCACAAAATTAAGTTCATATTTATAATAAAATGCATGTCGAAGATAAAATGACTCAACTAGTAAAGTAACAAGTATGCGGCGGCGGAGAATACGCATAGATTGAAGTCCTCTCTTTAATCATGTTGACACCATACCTTAGGGGAGAATGATCAACCCTATCAATGGAAGATGGAAGATATGGAACTATGGGAGGAATAATGAGGTGCATGTATACATAATTTGTCTGCATTATGATGCCATTGGCTTTAGTGCTTTTAGAAAAAAACTGTTTTCCCAATAGAGACATGAAAGCCCACAACAATTACAAGTAGGTGGTTAATTATAAGAAGGCTTGCAAAATTTTTTAGTTTCTATTATATATTAGAATCATTATTATTTTGATTATTTTCTGATATTTTTAGTTTCTTTTAACATTATCATCAACAACAAAAGGAATATTCACATCTTCACTTTTTGAAACTAAAAAGTGACATGTTGATGATTTTTTTTACACATTTTTTTTTATTCTAAAAAATCTTTTTATTGTTTTCAACCAGACTATACGACTAGTTCAGATCACAAATTAAGACAAAAAAGGAAAAAAGATTTTTCAGTATCGATATATCGGTTAAAATAATAAATGGAACTCTTCCCTTCACAAAATATAAAATGAAAGATACTGATATCTTGATAGTATTTCGAGTAATTCCTCAACTTGGAGTTTCTGCAGGTGTCCCAGTAGCTGCCGAATCTTTTACTGGTACATGGATAATGTTCTATGCTACTGCAAAGAAACATATTAATCACTTCTTAAGCTCTTTCTTTCTAAATGTTGCATCTGTCCAACTTTAAAAATGTTACTTTAAAATACCGAAAAAGAATCATAGACGGCCAAATTTAGATAACCATGCGTGCTATACTTACCAAGTAAATTTACAGTAAAAAAATAAATAGTGAACATATTTAATATCCTTATTTATTTTAATGGCAGTAAAATAAAATTTAAAAATGATTTATTTTAGTTTTTATTATTAGTTTATGTTATTAAGTGCTGATATGGTATGTGAAATAGTGGCATGACAAACGAAAATACTAATACGGTAGGTAGGAAGTATGAAGCAATTGAAGGGTAGATGAGATGTTGATGCATATGAGCGTGAAACACATTTGAATGTGGCAAGAGAATGGAATATGGAGTGAGGGGACATGATTCCGACATAGATTCATGGGACGTCAGCACGCAGGTGGTTGAAAGTTGAAACGTAGGACGTAGTTGGCGCGCAGACATCTTGTCGGGATGTGTGAAAAGCCCAAGTTGTGTTAGGCCCAAGAAAAGCCCAATTGCCAAAAATAGTGAACTCGCTCAGTTGTGTTGTGTCTCTCAGGCACTCACAGAGAGAGAAGAAAGGAGTGAAGAGATTGAAGGAAGCAGAGAGAGAGAGATAATGAGTACTGTAGCCTTCACCCCAACACCTTTGAATCCTTCCTTCAATTCTCACAAATTCGTGAGAACCAAACCCAACAGATTGTCACTCCAATCAAAAGCCATCGTAACCTCAGATCCCTTCGTTTTAGAACTCGCAGAAACCCTCGAAGACTCTCTACCATCATCAACAGCCCCTCTCCAGAAGCTTCGAGAAGCTTCCTCCGAATCACTCCTCTCAACACCATGGCCTTCCCGCAGAGACGAGCCTTTCAGGTTCACCGATCTCTCCTTCCTCCGCTACTCCAACATCCTCCCCGTTTCTCAACACCCTCCCACCACCACTCTCCCCGCCGCCGACTCCACCTCCTTCCTCTCACTCAACATCGCCGACGGCCACCCCGTCACGCCCCTCTCCAACTCCTCCCAGCTTCCACAAGGCGTCTACGTAGGCACTCTGTCCGCTCTCGCATCCACCCCCATAATTGACCGCGTAACGGAGCTCATGTGCGCTTTCGACGCCGGCGATCTATTCTGGTCAATCAACGGTGTCGGTGCTCCCGACGCCACGGTGGTGTACGTGCCGGAAGGATGCCGCGTGGATACTCCCATCTATTTGAGGTACTTGGCCGTCGAGGGAGGTGCGGAGGGCTCGAAGACGATGCGAATGTCGAATCCGAGAGTGGTGGTGGTGGTGGAGAAGGGCGCCGAAGTGGGTATCATCGAGGAATTTTCGGCTGCGGAAGAAGGCAATGACTGTTATTGGACAAACTCCGCTTTGGAGGCGGTGGTCGGAGAAGGTGCTAAGCTTACTCATTCTTATATTCAAAACCAATCATCGAGTTCTGCACATATCAAGTGGACCTCTATTCGCCAGGTCAACATCCTCGCTCTTATCATTGTGTTGATTGATTCTATAGCATAGCTTCTATTGGAATATGTACCATTAATTGATTGATTATTTGGGAAAATTCCTTCTTGTAGAAGCATGCCACTTGTACCAAATAGTAGCCTTTCTTTTCTTGACCAAAAAGGAACTGCCTTATGACTTTTAATCACCGAAATTGCAGGACAATAGATAGATTAAATAGAAAATGGTAGTGGCAAGTGTGGCTTTGTGCTGTTTCTCCAATAGGTCACGCCATTCTACTTACCAGTACATAGTATGTGGAACCTAATGTGGGTTGTTCAACTTTGCTAGCATCATGATATACATGTATAGCTATAGGTAGTAACTTGTTTAAGCCAGATATGCTGTGAGGAATTGAGGAAGAACTTATTGGTGTTTAGATTTGATTGAATCCAATTAATGTGATGCCTAGCTCATAAATGAGCTGGGTTTTCTGCGCAACCCAAAAATTGACGTGTCTGTTGAACTTGTTTAGGAAGCAGAGAGTTAGGATGCTGGGCATTGACGCGATCTTAAAGGACCTGCTGTTCAAAAAGAGCATTTCTTGTAGTTGAAACCTTGTTTTCAGTCACAAATATTAGTGAAGATCATGATACTTAAGCGCTACCTATAAAGTATTTCTGTTGCCTTTATAATCTAACAACTTCAACGAACGCTCTTTTCTCCTGAGAGGTTATAACAGTGGTACATTGAAGAAATGTGATGAACAGTTTGTGATTTTTTGTTGATTGTTTGCAGGAATCATCTAGTACATATGAGCTTACAGAGATAAGCACGGGAGGAAAATTGGGGAGGCACAATCTTCATATACAACAGCTTGGCCCAGACACGGTGACTGAGTTATCAACCTTGCACTTGTCTGTTGGTGATCAGACACAGGATCTGCATAGTAGTCTGGTCTTGGACCACCCCCGGGGCTATTCCCGTCAACTTCATAAATGCATTGTGGCACATTCAAAGGGACAAGCAGTTTTTGATGGCAATATCAAGGTTAACAGGTAATTCTCTTGACCAATAAATATTCAATCTTTGATTTCCAGTCTTATGCTAATATGTTAATGAGTTTTCTTTTCCCTAAAGTGGAATTGTGGATTGTGGAGTGTTTCATCAGTACGGTCTAATGAGATTAAGCCATTTCTTATATTATTAATTTAGCTAATATAGATGCATTTGTTTTACAAATGTCTTGTACTTTATCAGATGAGTCACTCTGTGTCAACGGTATACTGTTCTATTGTAGGTATGCTCAGCAGACAGATGCTGGACAGTTAACAAGAAGCCTTCTCCTCGAGCCTCGTGCTAGCATAAATGTAAAACCAAATCTCCAAATTGTGGCTGATGATGTCAAGTGCTCCCATGGAGCTGCGATAAGTGATCTAGAAGAAAGCCAACTCCTGTATTTCAGAGCACGTGGCATCGACCCAAAGTCAGCTAGAAGAGTTCTAATATTTGCCTTTGGAGGAGAGGTGATAGAGAAGTTGCCTTACCCTTCCATCAGAGAGAGAGTACGAAGTCAGATTAAAAGTTTACTAGATCCATCGCCAAAATGATCATAAAATTCTGAATCGAAACCAAAGCAAAGGTCCATTACTTGTGATGGTTCTGGACTCCCATTGGTTAAGAAAGAATGAAAAGTTTACTGTGTATTGAATCAATAACATTTGGTGCATCCTGTATCATTATGTATAACTAATTTATAGTTGTATTTGTTTTCTTAATGGTAAATGCATTTGTTAAATAATGTAAGATTATGAGATTTTTCATAATTGTAGTAGTTTCTCTGACTTAATAAACATATTAATCTTCAAAGGCAAAAAGTTTGGTAACAGTTTTTACTAATAAATTTTAGAAGCGGATGAAGTTACACATAACCAAGAAAAATAATAAATAAAAAGAAAGATTGCTGACATTTTCTTAGCATAGTTATTTGTACTTTCATGGCACACTAAAAAAATAAAACAAAAAAAAACATCCAAATTCAAAATTAAAATGTTGATCACCATGCATAACCGGTTCCCTTTTTGCAAATTGGAAGTTAGAGTGGAAGTGTCCAAGCAATTAAATAGGTAAGAAGTGGAAACTTCAAGTAACTCTTTTGCTGTCTTTTAGTCCTACCTCGGATAGAAGAGTAAAGCGTTTCACATTTATAAAGTAGATCATACTTAAATGGTTGTGTTCGTGAAAAGGAGAGATGGTTGGCATCTCCCCTGACAGGGACGGGAACAGCTTTCGGGCTTTCCTGTTATACACACTCGGTTAAGGCTTACCATCTGTATAGATGGATCTAACCCAATTTTTTTCCTCTCCCTCACAAGTCACATCTTAGAGCTGAAATTGATCTTCCATTGAAGCGGTTCCCAAAATGTCAATGTCGTCAACCTCTTCAAACCAGACAACACTCCAGCCAAGCTAGTGTTCCAAAGAATGATCCTTGGCAAGGGATGGAAATCCATGAACTCAAGCTGTTGAAAGGGTCCTCTGTGATGTTGCCCTTGAATTGTTGCAGAATCTCTTTCTCAGTAGCTGGTGATACCGTTACACAAGAAACCAAGCAGCGAATGGAGCATAACAGAGCATGAGAGAAGTGAATTTGGCGGTGTTTTCTGATGCTCTCGAAACAGAGGCGTCGTCGGTGGGAATGTTATTACCCGTTAGGCATTATTATCACTGTTGGAACCAAATTGCGGTGGAGGTTGAGGTTGTTGTTTCCTCTCAGCTGCAAAGTTTGAGTCTTTGCAACTGTTGAACCAATGGGAAACGAAGAACATGAACATCGGCATCATCATCACCAACCGGGAGCATCCTCAATAAAGGGGACCGAGCTTGGAGAAGAAAGAGAAAAAAAGAAGAAAATAAAAATGATTACTTGGAATGTTCTGTAGACTAATAAAGTAACCCTTTTAATCCCTTGTTCGATTTGTATGATTTGATGTTTGTGGGGTGGAAATGGTGGGAAAAAAATGTGAGCTTGAAGTGGAGAGAGAGGGAATGGAAGGCAAGGAGGAATGGGAGAGGGAGTAAATGGAGGATGGTGGCTGTAGCTTTGCTGGAAAGGGAAGCAGGTGAGAGGGAATTAATAAATAAGGGGTCTTCACTCTTCACTCCTCTCTTCTCTTGTTTCTTTTAGTAGTAATAAATAGTGTTGGATTGTGTTGTGAAATATAAATTGAGAGAACCTTCTTCTAGCCACCAACTGAAGGGTGAAGACTCATCGACGTGCATTAGAGTGGCACTCACTCACCCTTATTCATATGCAAATGATGCCCTTTCTATAATGGAAAGTGGAAACCTCAACTATTATTCTGTATCCTGTCCTATATGTGTGTTTGAGCTTGAGTTCTCACTTCTCAGTTACTACCACCAGCACCTCTAAGTTGTCCTGTTCCTGAGTTGTTTTGAGTAGGGACCAGTTTGAGTTTCTCTTGCTCGGGCATTTATTCTTCCCCACCAACCAAGCCACCACCACCACCACCTTAACCACTATCTCAATTATACTACTGCCACTACTACTATGCAACAGATAGATAGATATAGATATATTGAATATGCTTTGAAGTTTGAACATTCAACTTAAACAAGAAGAAGATGGTGGATTGATTGGAGGCAGTGAGCTGTTTTGTCTGTAGTAACGTTTCTTGGTGAAGACATGTTATGTATCGGTTTCATTAAGGATACCTTTATTAGTTGGAATTCGTCGTAGTTACCAGCTAATTACAAACTAGTATTTATTAATCAACGAAGGTACCAATAATGAAAAATGTAGTCACATCATTGTACTAGTATGATGAATTAATTTTATAATCATGATATACATAAATATATCTAACAAAAAAAGTGATAAAATTAAACTTATTCGAAAGAGTAGTAGAATAGTATTAATTATGTAAAAATTGTTGACATGGCATCATTAAAAAGAGAAATATAGCTTAAACACAATGTAAAAAAACACAACCAACAATTTTTATATAATAAGAATAGATAGATATAATATTATCTGAAAATTGGTCTGAAGTCTGAATCAAAATGCCTTCATTATCCACCTACTTTGAAAGACAAATGACGAGGAATCATATGTGGATATATCATATTGATGTTTAAATCTGATACCACGTTTAGTTTTCACAAGGAGCAGATGATATTGTACATGACTTGATTGAGATCTCTAATTCAGATGAATGTTAATCCGCAAAGGTGGAAATCCACCCTCAATTACACAAGTTCCTTTCCGACTAGGGACTACTAAAAGTTCAATCAGTACATTTGTATCCCCACCAATGTACACCCACATTCTCTTGGCTCTCTGCCAGAGAACGAAAAAGGACAAGAACAAAAACAAAAAATGAATGGAACGAGCCTACGGTATCCAAAACTTCTATCACTTTTCATCTACAAACGGGGAAAAGAAAAAAACTACAGATTGGATTTGAGAAACAATTTATAAAAAGGCTATACTTTGCTCTTCCGCCTAAAGGAACTTAACAAAAACCCATCTCCTATGCCTGTTCTTGAGCTTTTACCAATTTGCATTTGCATCTCCCAATTCTTGACCATTCTTTCTTTTTGGGTGCTGACTAACCTCTTGCCATTGATAAGTGAAATTCCTCAGTCTGTAACTCTATATGGAGTAACATCCATATGAACACCGAAGACCCACGAAAGGTGGATCAGTTGTGAAGCTTCATTGCTGACACTTTCGCACCCTTGGGTGATATGCTCTCCAATCACATATGTACAGCCAACAGCAATTTGAGCAAGGCCTCACGGGTACTTCCCTGATGACTTCCAGATTCTTCCTTCGAGTGATATCACCATAACAGTAACATCATCATGGTACTTCCTCCGATCTCCTTGAGGGATATCCAGCAACTCATGAAAATCCATTCCTGTAACAAATAGGAAGATACATTATCAAATCTGAACGCAAGTTGCAGGTTAATGGCGGTGGAGAAGCACCAAAAATATATTATACACATTAAACTCATAATATTCTCATTTCAATCCCTTTTGTTCTATTACCTTTTCCTCACTGCCAGGCATTTGAATACAAACAGATCAACTAGCATAAAAGAAGTGTAACAAAAAAGTGTTTTCTCTAAATAAGAGAATCAAACAAACCATTCAAGTTCAAAGAATGCACATAGATGCTATGAAACTCCACAATAGTCCCAAGTGATAGCATTGTGACAAAAGAAGGTATATATATCAGGGGAAATGAGTAACAGTTTATGGATCTACAAAAGTATATGCAGTTGCTGCAGCACAAGGATGCAAGTTGAAATACATAGGCTAGAAAATGGAATCCCATAATGGCATCTTATATATCCAAAAAAACGTAACGGTATTCATATTCTAGATCTTACAAGAACTGCTCGCTTTTTATCAGAAACTTATGATTTGGTTATTGATGCAGCAAGGAGAAACAATTTTTCATTGTTGGCACAAAAGATAGAGCTGTGGATTTAATACCACGGGCTGCAACACAAGTTTGGTGAAAAATGGCTCGGCAGTATGTTAACTAATTGGTATACGAAAGAAACGAAGATAGCATAATAAAGAATGACACAAAGCTTTTCGGCGTAAGCTAAAAGAAAAGGATACAGTAGCAAAAGAAGTTGAAGAGAAAATCAGAAACTTTTAATTATAAACCTTCTTGCTCCATATATTGTAAACAGATAAAATTATTTTGAAATAAATAAGTAAACAGATAAATTATCGATTCACCATATTTGGTAATTCAACATATTGGACATGTTCAACAAGACTGCAAAAGTAAAAGAAAGATTCGAAAAGGCTTGTTTACCAGCCTTTTTGGCTGCACGGACAAGCAGCTCCTCAATCAAATGTTGGGCAGGATCTCCATCAGGAAACTTTTCCATGAAGCTCTCCACTTGAGAAACCACTTCTTGATTGCTTAGATATTGATATAACCCATCAGATGAGAGGATCAAGAACTGATCTCTAGGGCATAATCTATGATGACGTAATGAAGGGCAGCAGGATACATATGGAGCAGTTCCAATATATTCATTTCGAAACATTTCTAGTACTGCATCATTGAATTTTGGCTGCAGGAACATGTAAAATCATACCATCGCGTAAGAATCCATTTACTAAAGTTATTAAATAAGTCTATGCAGCCAAGCCAAGAGCAGAGATGTGGTGAAAAAAAAAGTAATATTATATTCAACATGATCATGTATAGCAGCACATAAGCACTAACAAAGTGAAAATATATGTAAAACTATTTTCCATGGCTAGAATTTAAGTTTGGCATACTCTAAAACCAAGGACTGATCTTCACTAAGAAGTACTAACATCTAAAATCTGGAAGGCCGATGACAGATTTTTATATGTACAAGTTCTCAAAGTACAGCATATAAATAAAAGTTTAGAGCAGAGTATTAAAATCATAGTTTCTGTTAATAATTTATGTATCAATTTCCATTTTAACTAATCAGTCCACCCTATCATTAATTTTCTCTGCAACATTATTCACAAGCTTATTGTAAGAATGAAGTATTACTACGATGAAGCAATTTTAAAGACACCTGTTTCAAAAATCCTGCCCCGAATGCTCTGGTGACCTTAAGACGGCCTTTCACTCTATCATTTACAATACAGTGGCTATCATCAGGATGTTCATTCTTGATCCTAATGATTTCCTGCAAAAACAATAAGGCGAAGCTTTTAGACAACTGATATAATAGATTGCAATACAACAGAAGAAAAAGAAAACAAGCTTAATAGGACTTATAAATGTGACTCATCAAACTTGTCCATAATCTGACACATAGAAAAACAAACTTGACAGAAGTTAACGAAGAAAGCAATGATACCAAAGTTGTCTTGTAAAGATCCAAAAGATGGGGCATATATAGTATACAAAACAAAGGAACGATCAATGATGTCAAAGAACTATTTTTGTTAATCAAAGAAACAAATTAATACACTAGGACAGGGAGACAAATGAAGAAAGAATGTGAAAAATTCAAAATTTAGACTCTTCAAGGTCAATAAGCATTTAACACCTTAAAAACTGAGGAAATTATATAAGGCAATAGCAAGTCAACTAAGAAGATTGGGAAATTCAGAAAAAGCAACAGTATGAAATCTCCACTAGTTCTAAGACAAAATTGTTTGACATTAAACATGTGCCGAAAAGGGAAATAGGAACATAAGAACGCAGCTAACAAAAAGGAAATAACAAAGAAGTTTCCAGTTTCCACCACATCACAACTCAATCATTTGAAAAGAAATTGATCCAATTAGCTAAAAGGAGATGAAAAGCTGAATAATCAACTTGCCTCTTCAACACTCGTGCTGTGGTCAGTGGACAATTGCAATGCCACCAACCTCATTTCCTGAGCAGGACCCTCCTTCCCCGACCTGATGGCACGTTCACCTTGGCCTAATGAAGACTCCTCTGTAATGCTCTCTGCACCTGACCCAACATCCCCATGACTTCCGGATTCTTTGCTACAACCAACTTCTATGGGCTCATACTGAGCAACAATGGCCCTGCTATCACCCACGTTCATCACATACACATCCTCGCCCCTCATCAAAGCAACTAGAAGGCAAGACCCCATTAGAGCAAGCTCCGGATTTGTATCGATAACCTTATCCGTCATATCCAAATATGCAAGTTCTGTCATCTCAAGTGCCCGAGACAATGCCCTCAAAACCAGATCATGATCCACTGGACCCACTTTCCGTCTTCTACCACCACCATTGCCATTGCCAGTGCCATCCCCACCATGAGATTTCTCTTCTGCCCGGGTTTCCACCTCAACCTTCTCCTTATCTTCCGTAGCCAAGTTCCAAGGTAACAACTTCCCCCCACGGCCCTCCTTGTGCTTTGACAATCCATGCTTCAATTTTGACAACACCATCCACCTTCTACTACCTGATGAGCCCTCCTTGCTCACGCTGAGTGCATCATCAACAGAAAATGCAAACCTGTCCGAACCCGAAAGATCAAGCCCATCTTCAGCAGCATCCTCCGCAAGAAGCTCCCACAGCCTGCGCCGCCTGCTCTCCGTTCCCTCCACCTGAAATGTCACTCTCTTTGCTGACCCTCCATCGTCCTTGAAATCTTCTTCAGCAGCCATTGACGATTCAGCTGCAGGTGCAGATGCAGGTTCACTCGAGGGGTTAGTTTCCACTGCTTTTTCTTCTTCTTCGACTTCCCAAAACAACCCCTGAAGCTCACTGTGAACAGCACGGTAGAGGTGACCCATTAAGAACTCCGGCGCGTCGGGGCCGTTGAAGCCGTCGTAGATCCCCACGAACAACCAACCCTGCTCCTCCGACACCACCACGTGCACGCGATCCTCCCCTGCCTTCCCCAGCGCCCACTGCACATTGCTCTCGCCCTTCCCCACCTCCGCCGCTGCAGCCCCGCTCCCTCCTTCAGTCTCCGGCGGATCTTCCTTCCTCCCGACGAAGTTCAGCACGGGCACCACCCAAGGCCGCTTCATCTCCGAGAGGCTTCTCCGGTGGAACGCCTTCCTAAGCCCGGGGATCCCCTTCTTCCGCTTCTTCTTGGCGTACAACCCGCCCAGCGGCGCCGAAAAAGGAACACCGGCGCCGGAGGCGGGTCCTCCCCCTTCCGCGGCGGCGCCGGCGTCAAGTGGACCGGACATAGCTCCGCTCTCGATTGGACCGGAGAGGAAGAAAGCCCTTCCAGAAGGCTCACCATTGCCTCTGGGAGCTGGCTGAAGCGGGAGTGCGCTAAACGACGACGTGGCTTCGAATCCATTTACGATACTGCCCCTGGGAGGGAAACCAGCTGCGGCATCAGCGTCAAATTGGAGAACGGTTTTGGGAGCGGAGCTGTTGGCGCTAACGGAGGCACCGGAAATGGACTTGAATACGGGTTCGGTGTGGGTTGGGGAGAAGCGGAGGGAGGCGGAAGGGGAAGAGAGGAAGCGATCGGAATGAGAGGGTGAGTGAGTGGGAGAAGAGACGAAGCGATTTGAGGATCTGACGTAGCAGAATGAGTGACCTAGGGTTTCGTCTAGTGGTTCGGTTTCTTGGAATGCGAGCTCGGGTGGTTGTTGGTGGTGGTCGTTGGTGGTGGGTGGTGCGAAGCAAGAGAAGAGGTTGCAGAGTGAGGAGGTTCTTCCCATGACATTTGAGTTGAGTTTAGTTGAAGCGTTGAGGGGGAGGGAAGGGAGTGTTTGGCGGCGCAGAAGATTCTACCCACCGATTTTCCCAGAAAATCCCTCCCCAACCCACACAAACAAACTAGTCACAGAGAGAGAGAAAGAGAGAGAGAGAGAGAGAGAGGAAACCAAAGAAAGTAAGCAGGAGGAGCAAAAGAAAGGACTTGTTCAATTTTTTTTCTTATTTCCCCCCTTCTATTTATTTATTAATTAATTGAAATAATAATGCAGGTGCTGGTATTTATAAAAAGAAAAAATACAGATAAATAATTTTTAATTAATAATTAATAATTTTATATTATTAAAAGTAAAATTTAATTAATTAATATGAAATGGAGTTCAAAAACACTTGTTATTAGCTAGATCCTTTTCTAGCGGGATTGTTATAAAAATATTTAGTTGAGAGGGGTAATTTTCTTGCGTTGGTTTGAAATGAAAAAACAAAAAAAAAGTAGTAGTATATATTTGTTGTGTTGTCTGTTGTGAGCAGTTGTTTGTCACGGTCCGAGTTGACGGTTACATGAGCTCATGAGCTGGCCTCTTTCTAAAATCCACTCTGTTTCTTCTTTTTTTTTTTTTTCTTTTTCTTTTTCCTGAATTTATCCTATTAAATTTTGACATTCATTTATGCCTTTATCATGATTTCTCTTCTGCATTTTTTACTTTGTTTAATTCCTTTATTCTATTAATAATTATTTTGTTTCCTTTCTTGTATTTATAAATTAGGTTTAATTTGAATACTCTAACAATAATTAATTAGACTTTTCTTAATAAATATATTAAAAAATTAGACTGTGTTTGTTTATAGAGACAAAACATTGAAACATAGATACTGAGACACAAAATCATGTTTGACATAAGAGACATGGACAGAAACAGTGTGTCCAGAGACACTGAA
The DNA here is from genome assembly GCF_000816755.2 of Arachis ipaensis. Lineage (NCBI taxonomy): Eukaryota > Viridiplantae > Streptophyta > Magnoliopsida > Fabales > Fabaceae > Arachis > Arachis ipaensis. Next base: position 5,578,044 of record NC_029789.2, on the reverse strand, counting down.
TTAGTATATTTTGTGTTCATCCTGAGAAGAAGAACACAGGAACACTAACAAGCTGAGAGGAAGAACACAGGAACACTAACAAGGGACACAACTTATTTTTCATTCTTTTTTTCATTATTTTTGTTAATTTTTCATAATTATATTTTTTTATTATTATATTTTTCATCTCAAATTTTTTGAATGAAAAAAATAAAAATAAATAGATTTTCATAATTTGTTTTAATTTATCACCAAACATTGATATCTTATCATATCCTATTCTCAGTGTCTTATCCTATTCTGTTCTCAAAAACAAACTAACCTTAAATAACATATTTTATAAAATAGAAAATTAACTATATTATATTTGGCCAATCACGCCATGAAAATTATATTAGAAGTTAGATTAGTCTTTCTATTAGTTAATAATAACACGATATAAATATTTTTATAACACATTGTATTTAATCAAATGAATGATCAATTTGTCATTGTTGTATTTCTTAATAATTTATTCTTTCAAAAACTAAATTAATATACACATGATGTTTTAACCATTTTTTTTGTCACAAAAAAAAAAAAAAAAACCTTTTTTTTAAGTGGCATATCGTTTTATTTCACTATGAAACGTGGGATATCAACAATAGAGACTTTTTTGTTCTCATTTGGAAATCTAAATTTTATTTTTGAAAAGATAATAAATTTAAGTAATTTAACATGTTCTTTTCTTTTAACATTCTTGTATATTGAACATACTAATTAATCTCTTTTCATACTGTAAATTCATTTAAAATAATAGACACCACTACAAAATTTTAAAATATATGTATTCTATCTTTTCATGCATTAAAGGTTTTACTTAATGTCTATTGAGATATTGACAAAAGTAATAAATTAAGAAGATACGTTGAGTTTAATTTTTTATAATCTTTTAGTAGGTC
>NC_029789.2:5575396-5577109 GCF_000816755.2 Arachis ipaensis | reverse complement strand
TATGTTCTTTAAAAAAAAAAGTTGCTACACATCCAGGCTAGATCATGAATGAAGACAAATTAAATTGTCTTGAAGTGGAACTTCAAAACTTATCGTACATACTCTATAATTAAGGAATCATTAAACATGTAATAACAATAGCACAATTGAGTGCTACTAACCATCAAATTGATTAAACATGTTTTTTCAAACGAGTGGGACCCTTGGCGAACTTGAAAAATATAACTAACTGGCACAGTACTTGAATACGCTACTAATCAACTTGGTTCGTCGAGTGGTTAATTCACTCGTCCGTTTAAGCAAGTGTCGGAAGTTTGAATTCCATCTTGTATATACAGTAAATAAGGCCAGTGATAGACCCTTAAATAGAACTCAAATCCGCAACGGATTAGTTCTTAACCTGTCGGATTGGGGGATATTGTGGACAACCAAAAAAAAATTGCAATTTGCAATAAAAGCCTATTTCACATATTCATTCAATGTTTTAGATTTCCTTCAAAATTTTGTTTACTTAAATGGTAAATACACTTCTCAACTTTGTTAAGCAAATATAATTATTTCTTTTTTTTTTGTCAAAACTTATTTAATTATTTATAACGAATATTTTTTACACCCATAAAATATTTTTCAAAAGATAAGTGTATGTAGTATATTAACATATTAAGATTTTATAAATAACTAGTTACTAGTAAATAATTGAGTTCTTTAATCCAAAACCAAACAATAACGATGCGTGAAATAAAGGAATTTAAATCTTGCATATTCTCAGAAAATCACAATGCAAATAATATAAACGTTAGAAGCATTTTTTTTAAAAAAAATTATAAATATTTAAAACAAAAAACATATTTCACCCAAATATTTAAAAACATATGTTTTCTTTAGGCGTGTCCTACGCAACATTCGAACCATAAGGATACATATGACTTGAATGAAAAATTTATTATTATCAATATTATTATTAGAAAATTCTTAACTCTTCTTAGTAAAGATTACAGTCATATAGAATATATGATCTCATCACCCAAATTAATTTTTCCTTTTGATGATATTATTTATACGATATAAAACGAATTATTTTAAGGCAGAATTAGATTAAATTAAACAAAAGCTTAGTTAGTAGGAATTGTTACAGCGGAAAGCAGCATGAAATTTTAAAACCAAAACCTGTGTGTTCCCGTGTCTCTCTGCAAGTCAAAGAGTTTGTTGGTTGAAGAAAAAGGCAGATGCTAAACGACGAACAGTGTCTAATGTCACGCGACTGCTGTGAACCCCAATCCTTTTTGTTCCTTTCATATAAACTCTCAAATAATTAATACATATTTCATCCATAATAAATTAAGAAGAGTGTTACGAACCAGCAATTTTTGTGATTTGTAGCCATCAAGTCGTCATCAATAATATTTTTAATGGTGTAAAATTTTATTCAATAGCGTAAAATTACTCACTTTTTTTTTGCTAATTACATATTGATCAAAATTTAATAAAGTTGATAGTCCACTAAATTTTTTCATAAATTAATTCATATTTGTGCTTAATTGAGCAGTAAACCAGTTTTCTTTCCTTTTTTTTTCCCTCGAAAGAAATTAAAAGGGCAGTTATTAACGAAATTAGGATATTGAAATAAGAATATAAAAATATAAAATTATATTTAATAGATAAAAATATTTTATTTAAAAATATTAATAAAGGTACAATTTTTTTATTATTATT
>NC_029789.2:5554001-5575371 GCF_000816755.2 Arachis ipaensis | reverse complement strand
TTTTTATCTTTAATATACATATTAGTTAAATATATAAAACAATAAAATAACATACTTAGTTTAAATATGTTTTACAAAATTATTTAATTCTACTCATTATGATTCTCAGTTATTTAATTCAGTAAAAAGGTTATCCTTATTCAAGAACAAAACAACGAGTAACAACTAATAAATATATATTTCTTAAAAAGAACAATGATTAGTACTATAAGAACAGTTAGCTAAATTTTTTAATTGTAATATTTAGATTAGAAAATGAATTACTTTAAATTATTATTTACTAAATGTATTTAGAAAATTTAATAAAAAAAATCCTATAGTATCATTTTTATTCTTATTATTTACATTATAAAAGGCGTGGTGTGTAGATAAATAAAAAAGAATGTTTAATTCACTAATTTGGAGCACAAATTTTGTAGGAATAATAATGCATATTAAAATTTAATAAATCTAACTCAACTTAAAAATTAGTTTAAGAGTTAAAATATGTTTCATACTGATAAATATTCCAAAAACTATGATAACACATCCTTCATGCTCATAAATGAATATATAAAATCTATTAAAAAATAATATAGTTAAATATAAAATATGTCTAGATAAAAACTAAGTTAAGTAGATTTAATTCAACTATGAAAACGAGATAGAGTTGGAGAGAGACTTGTGATAACATAAATTTTCTTTTTTTTGAGTGTCTTCTTGTGATAACATAATACTACTGTTGAACGACATTCTTACTGTATAAAAATTGTACATAAAATTAGAGAAAGTAAATGAAATAAGAGAAATTGATTATGCGGGTATGGGGCCCACGACATAGATCAGTTGGTCAACGACTTTGACAGAGTTGCTGAAACTTAGGTCCACCGTTTTCGACTTTGACGTAAGCCTTGTCGGGACCTTTTCTGGTGCTAATTTCCTTTCTCTACTCTACTCACCCCTCTGCTCTCAAATTAATTTAAATTTAGTTTTTTATTTTTTATTTTATTAATATGTATGAAATTTAGAATGATTGAATTTTATATTTGTTTTGAAAAATTTGATATTTCTGCGGGTAGGGTAGGGTTTAGAACTTTAAGGTGCGGGTAGAGTTAAGGTTGAGAGATTCTCAATCGGCGGGTAGGATAGGGTAGAGTTTTAATAAAAATTTCAACCCGCAGTTAGGGATGGCAGGAGCACCCAAACCCACGGGGCGGGGCGGGGTCGGGGTCAGGGCAAACTCGCCCTGTTGAGTTAAGAAATTAACTAAATTAATTGATGATGACAAACATTATTTTATTAGGGTTAACTACCTAATTAGTATTGACCATACTTGACTAAGTGATGCAGGCCACAATTAGTAAACAAAGCAGCAGCCCAAAATGGAATAAAGAAACTGAATCTATTCTTGTGGGTAACATTTACAAACAAAGCCCAAATAAAAAATAACAAAGGAATCTCATTAGCTGAAAGGTAAGTGAACAAAATCCAAGGCCAAGGTACTTCACTCAAACTGATGCCTTCCAAACTCTTCACATATGCTTCGGTCAAACTCAGAGAAAAGAAAGAGAAAGCTTAATCCAAAAGGCAAAGGTCTAATCACTCAAAACAAACTATTTCAAGCTAAGTCAGAAGCTAAAAGTGATTTATTTCCATTTGCATGCAATTTACTTTCTTCACTCATTCTCCAACTCTCTGCTACTCCAATTTGGGATAAATAGATAAAATAATTTCTGATAATCACTGTTGTGAATCAAAGGCCAAAATTGTTACTTAGGGACAAAGTTGTAGCTCAAGGGTTCAGATCTGGGTTTACCATTGAACAAATTTTTCACTGCTAACCTGAGGCTTTCAGTCAAGCAAAAAAGTTCAGATTTAAAATTCCTAATTTAGGGATTAATTGAAAATAGTGAAATGGTAAGTTGGTGAAGCACACAACTCGAGGAGTTGACTTGGAAGAGAACAACTCAGCAACATGAAAAAAGATACAAAAGAAAAACCTGCTTCTTTCTGAAAGCAAAGAGAAAAAGAATGAGAGTGAGGTTTTAATTTGAGAGCTTCCTAAGAAGGTTCAACGTTTTGGACAGTGCTATCTAGAGAAAGAAGCATTTTGCCAAGATGAAGAACTTGATCAATGTTTGCTCAACCCGGTTCAACTCGTAGCAACAGAGGCTGTTGAAGCATCAATCTCCTTCATATTTTATAGATTGTAATATCATTTTTAATGTATATATTTCTGTAATTTCTTGAGTGAAAAAGGCTGAATGTGAGAAATCAAGAAAAAGCCTATGAGTGATAAAAAGACTGAGTGAAACACTTGAGAGAAAAGTCTAGAGTGATTTTAGATTTCTTTAGGTTGGTTATTATGTCTTGTGTCTTGTACCTGTGATGTACCTCTTTTTAAGTTGGGTTAGCACTTAGAGTGGAGAGTTAGGTATTAGTATAACCAAGTCAAGTTAGGATAGAACTTGAGAGGAAAAGGATTGTGTCAATCCGATGAAATTGGTGTATGCAATACTTTAACTATAGTGAAAATTCCACCACTGTTGTGGTGGAGACTGGATATAGATTGCATTGCACAAGGCAACTGAACTAGAATACATGCTGGTGTCATTCTTCTTCTCTTTCTTTAGGTTCTATTTTTTTATATTTATAAGACAAAACGAAATTGTCTCATAAAGTTTCCGATGCACAGTTCAAACAGAATCAAAGTGAAAACTTATAAGTAAAGGCTTATTTCATTAAAGTAAAAGAATGTCATAGAATAAACCCCCCTTCTCTAAACCGTCTACAACCTTCAATTAGTATCTAGAGCCAAGGTCTCAAAAATCAAGCTTCACTGCTTGGAGCAAAGGTCCAATGACGAACAATTTGAGCACAGCCACAGTTGCCTACACTCTAATAGAAGGTTAGTCAAACAACAGGCCTCCCTTCTTCAACGGGAAGAACTATACCTACTAGAAAGAGAGGATGCGAATCTTCATCCAATCCATTGATTACAACATATGAAAGATTGTTGTAAGCGACCTCAAAATTCCAACAAAAATAAGTGCTGATGGAGTGGTGACTCCAAAAGAAGAAACTGAATGGAATGAAGATGACAAGAAGAAAGTGGAGCTGAACGCTAAAGCTATCAACCTTCTATACTATGCTATCAGCTTTGAGGAGTATTGAAAAGTGTCAAGATGCAAGACAGTCAAAGAAATCTGGGAGAAACTCTAGGTTACACACGAAGGTACCAAGCAAGTCAAAGAAACAATGATTGATATGCTGCGAAAAGAGTATGAGATGTTCAACATGAAGGATGGAGAAAATATTGATGAAATATTTGAGAGATTCTCAATCATAATAAATAGCCTTGATGCTATGGGTTTAACTCACACAGAACAAACCCTAGTGAGAAAAGTCCTTAGAAGCCTCACAAAGGAATGGAAAACAAAAACCACTGTCCTAGCCAAGAGTAACAACCTAAGTCCCATAACCTATGATGAGCTAAGAGGAAAACTTATTGCATATGAAACCACACACACAAACCAAGACTCAAAGAAAAAGGGAATAGCTCTTAAGTCAAGAGTTGAATCAAAAGAAAGTGAGTCTACTGACGATTTTTCAAATGATGAACTTGTGTTTTTTACTAGGAGACTTAGAAGGCTAATGAGAAACAAAGACAAGTACAAAGGTTCAAGCTCAAAGGAGTACATGAAGGACATGAGTAAAGTGATTTGTCACTATTGCAAGGAGGCTAGGCATCTCAAGTACAACTATCCAAAACTCAAAAAGGAGGACAAATGAAAGAAAAAAAAGAAGAGAGTGCTCATGGCATCTTGGGAAGATCTTGAAAATGATTTGGATGAGGAAGAGGACTCAGAATGCGAAGCTCAAATCTGCTTCATGGTTGGTGAAGATCAACTTGATGAGGTACATTACTATGATTTGCCCATAGATGATTTACATGTCATAATTGATGATCTCACACTAAATTTTGCAAAATTGCTGGAAAAATACAATAAATGTAAATCTGAAAAAGAAATGTTGAAAGATGAAAATGATTTTTTGAAAGAGAAGGTGAAGGAATCTGAATGTGCTTTGGACATTATTGAAGAAAATAGATTTTTGAAATCTGAACTTGAGAAACTAAAAGGAAAGCACATTGTGGATCCTTCTCAAGAGCTTATTGCTAAAAATGAAAGATTAAATGAAATAATTAAAAGATTGAACAATGATTTAGCAAAATTTACTCAAAGTTCTAGCAACTTGGATAAATTACTTGCAAATTAATGACCATTGTTTGAAAAATCTAGGTTAAGATATGTGACAAAAGATAATGCAGTTTTTGATAACCTTTCAACAAAATTTATAGCCTCTTCTTCAAAAACAAAATCCATCATGAATAAATCTGGTCTGGACATGTTCCCTCCTATGAAGAGGAATTTAGAAAATATTATTTTGATGAAACTGCATCATCTTCTTCAAGGACTGGACCTGCATCAAACAAGTCGGGTCTAGGCTATATCTCAAAAAATGAAGTTGCTTTAAAAAATGCACAATTTTTCAAAAGAACTTCACAATTGAGAAGCCCACATGAGTTTAAAAATTCTAGTTTAGATGCATTTACAAAAAGGAAAAGCAACCACAAAAATTATTTTGTCAAGAGAAATGCTTATCCTTCAAAAATCAGAAAAACTCAACATTTTAATCATTTCTAGCATCGAAATAAAAATCAATTTCAGCAACATATTTCAGAAAATTATTACTTTAATTGTAAGAAAACTGGTCACTCTTACTTACAATACTTCATTGAAAAAAGAAAAGTAGGAAATTAAATTTACAATGTTATTTGTGACCTTAATGCACTTGGGCAATCAAGGTGGATTAACTTTAAAGGATCCAAATTAATTTGGATACTTAAGGTCGATTGAAATCATATGCAGATTTGCCTAGCATCCAAAAAAAAAAAGAAAGATATGTGGTACTTGGATAGTGGGTGTTCTAGGCACATGACTGGAAGGTCAACTTTCTTTATCAAACTAAACAAATATGATGTAGATTTTGTGACCTTTGGAGATGATGGAAAATGTAAAATTGTTGCTGTTGAAAAAGTAGATAATGATCACTCTACTTTCATTGATGATGTCTTTTTGGTTAATGGTTTAAGGCATAATCTTTTGAGTATAAGTCATTTGTGTGATTTGGGTTATTTGGTGACTTTCAAAAGATTGGAGTGCTGTATTGTGAATGAAAAGACTAATGATGTATTGTTCATTGCTAAGCATTGTGATAATGTATATGGACTTACTCTTGATGAACTAAAGGATCAAAATGTTGCTTGTTTTCACTCTAAAAAATCTTAAAAGTGGCTATGGCACAAGATATTGGGCCATACTAGTATGTTTCAAATAAATAAGCTTGTCAAGAAAGGATTAGTGAGAGGTCTTCCTTTGATAAAATTTGACAAAGACATCACTTATGATGCTTGTCAAATGAAAAAACAAACAAAGAGTTTATTTAAATCAAAGGAAGACATCTCTATAAAAAGACCACTAAATATTTGAATCTGAATATCCCCTTTCTTTGACATTATACTCTCTCCATTTTTTCTTGGAAGTTCTTGATCGATTTGTTCTTCAATTCACATATATACCGATCTTTAGTTATTTTTTATTTATTTTTAATTTTAAGTTTGATTATTTATTTTTGCTTGATCAAGTAGCTTCAATTATATGGTTTCCATTTTTTTTATCATGATCATCATAGTTTTTGTTAGAGTTTGATGGGAGATTGTTCATTTATCACAATTTTTTATATTAAATTTTGTTTTGTATTTTTTTTTTATTGTTTCCTCTTGTTGTGATTGAAATTTTGTGTTTTGTCAGGTAATTTCTGTTCTGTTTTAGATCTTTTTGAGAGATAATAAGAAAAAGAAAAGTAGCTTTGATTTCTGTTCTTATTCCGTTTCACTAAATGAATGCATACATGTAGAAGAAACTGTGTTGTGTTGGATTGACTTTTTATTAAAATTTGATTAACTGATTATTTATTTTAGTGGATCATATTCTTTCTTGAGTTTGTATTTAGTGGACCATATTATTAAAATTTGAGTAACTGATTATTCATTTTAACGATACAACAAATTTGATTAACTAATTATACAAGATTGAGAAACTGAGAAGTATGACTTTTGTTACATGACTGAAACTACTGCATTTCTCTCATCATGCTTCAATTAGTAGCTTTCTTAAGTAATTTATATGATGATCTTCTTTATACAATATTATCATATGATCCTGTAAGCTTTCTATGTGCAAGACATAAATTTCTTTATAGATACTAGCATTTGTTTATATATATATATATATATATATATATAAAATGAGTTTTATTTTAATCAATACAAAAGAGGACCATTATATTTAATTTATGCTCTCTAGTTATTTGATCTCTTTATTATCCTCCACAAGTATATATCTCTAGTTTATATGTTTTGTGTTTTCAATGTAGGTTTGTTAAGATAATTTTATGGCTAGTAATACTAGAGAAGACACACAAAGCAATAATATTGCACCTACCGATAATGAAATTGAAGTTTAGAGTAATGCTAATCTAACTTCAGAAACTCCACAAGCAACGGATAATAATGCCTCAAATTCAGAAGGATCAACTCCTGTTGAAGGTGACAATAAGGCTAATGTTAAGAGTGCTTATTGGGAGTATTTTGATCGTTTAAAAGTTGACGGTGAATGGAAGGCAAAATGCAAATTTTGCAAGAGTGTGCTTAATGCAAATTTGAAAAATGGTACCAAGTCATTGAGAAACCATGTGGACCGATATTGTAAGAGAATAAAAGTGGCGAACTCAAGGCAATCATCAATTGTTGAATCACTACCAAAGCAAGCACAAGTGCAAAAAGTAAATGAAGATGGCTTTGTGTTTGACCCTTCAAAGACAAGAAAGTGTGTCGCCGAAATGATTATCCTGCATGAGTATCCTTTGAGTTGTGTGGACTACCATGGACTGAGGTGAGTGTTTGCATCAATGCAACCAACATTTAAAATGTCTAGTCGCAACACAGTTAGGAAAGACGTCTTGAAGATGTTTGGGATGAGAAGCTGAAGTTAACTCTTCAACTGGATGAAAATGATAGTAGAGTTGCAATAACTAGCGACATGTGGACTTCCAATAAAAAAAAAGGTTACATGATTGTCACAGCTCACTATATCAATAGTTCGTGGAAGTTGCAAATGCGCCTATTGATGTACTTCAAAAACTTCATAAACTTTTATACATTGCATTGTTTTTGTATGTTGAGGTTCGTTAATCTAAAATGCATGCATGTTTGTTTTATTTTTCAACTTTTGTTATGTTCTTTGTCCCCATACAAGTGAAGTTCTTACTCAAACATTGATGAAAATATTGTTAGAATGGAACGTTGATAGAAAACTGTCTACTGTTATATTGGATAATTGTTCTACTAATAATGCTATAATAGATGAACTGTTGGGGCGTTTAGATTCTTCATTTTTGATGTTGGGGGGTAAATTGTTGCATATGCGTTGTTGTGCTCAGATATTGAATTTGATTGTGAAGAATGGTTTGAGTATAGTTAAGGAAAGTATTGAAAAGATTCGTAGTAGTGTATTGTATTGGACTGTAACGTAGAAAATGAACGAAATTTTTGTGAGTTGGTGTGCTAAAACAGCGATTTCATTTACTAAGAAATTGGTTCTTGATTGTCCGACCAGGTGGAACTCAATTTATTTGATGTTAGAAACTGCATTGTTGTATAAAGCTGTCTTTCCTAGGTTAAGGCAGAAGGAACTCCAATATAAAACTGTGCCAAGTAATGAGGAGTGGGAACTTGCCAAGGAAATATGTGATAGATTGAAGTTATTTTATGATGTTACTCAACTGTTTTCTGGTTCTAAATTTCTGACTTCCAATCTTTACTTTACTTTGGTATGTAAAATAAAAGTCTCATTGAATGAATGGCAACTTTCTAGTAATTATTTAATTGCTAATATGGCTTCTAGCATGAAGAAGAAATTTGAGAAGTATTGGGATGAGATTCATGGCATTATGGGTATTGTTGCTGTTTTAGATCTTAGGTACAAGATGGTTGGGGTCGAGTTTTAATTTGAAAAAATGTATCCAGATCCAATAGAATGTTCCAAGCAAGTTGACAGAATTCATCAGTTGTGTACTGAGTTGGTTAATGAATACAATAAAAAAAATGAGTTCTGATGTGTCACGTGTTGGTACAAAAGAAGTTATGAAAGTGAAAATATAAGCATATTTGGGGGTGATGAATATATGGTGTATCTTAAAAGAAGAAAAATGACAAGGAGTTCATATGTAAATGTTGAATTTGATCATTATCTTGAGGAGAAAATTCATCCTCCAAATGATCCTAACTTTAATGTTTTAAAATGGTGAAAGAACAATCAAATGAAATTTAAAGTTTTGGCAAAAATAGCCAAGGATATATATGCCATTCCGGTATCCACTGTTGCTTCTGAATCTGCTTTTAGTACAAGTGGTCGTGTAATTTCTCCCCATCGCGAAAAGCTCAAAAAAAGAATAATTGAAACTTTGATCTGTGGCCAAATTGGTTGTAGGCAGCTTTAGGGAATAAAGGTGATATATTACTTAATATTTCATTTATGTTAATTTTTTACATAATAGTAATTAATTTATTAATTGCTATTTCTTTTAATTTTTAGGTTTGAATCTTGACCTTCAAATCTTTAACGACGATGAAGATGTGGAAAGTGATAAAAAATAAGGATTGAAAACTTTTTTATATTTTAATGATGTAATTTCTTTATGTTTGTATTTTAATTTAGTTATTCGATATTGTATGAACTTTTTTTAATTTCAAGTTATTTGACATTATATAAATCTTATGTTTGTATTTTAATTTAGTTATGAATTTTAAGTTTTTATCTTAATTTATATATGAATGTATAAAAATTAAAATGTCATTTAATTTTTATAAGGGCGGGTAGGGACGGAACGGATATCCGTGGGGACGGGTTATGGTAGAGTAGCCTACTACCGCGGTAGAGGTGGGGCGGGTAGTAGTGGAGTGCAAGGAGGGCGGGGCGGAGTCGGGTAGGACAAAAACCCGCCTCACTACTACCCTCTACCCGCTGGTAGAGGTAGGATAGGATCCAAATCCTACTCTACTCTAACCATTGCCAGCCCTACTTAAGCTTATTAGTAAGCTAACTACTAGATCAATCCAATTTAGTTTAAGTGTTACTTTTATTATACACAAATAAATTTTTAATAAAATAAAAAATTTTCAATATTTTTAACAAAAGTATATTAATTTTTAATTTTTAAAAATATATATGAGAAATTAAATTATTTAAAATGTTGTTTCTTATTTTATTTAAAATTAAATTATTCAACTTTAAACTAATTTAAATATAAAATTATTATATATATACAAAATTAACCACAAAATTTATAATTATGTATTTATGTATATTTTACATGTGTTATTTTAAATATTTTTCATGTATTTTAAAATTTTAATATATATTTTATATTTTATTAGTAAATAATTTTTTACTGCATATTAATATAGTGGCTTAGAATATCTCTCCTTTAATTTAATTTTCTGGATTTTATTTATTATAAATTCTTTCGTCTTGCCGTTTTCATGTTGGGCTATCATCATAAGCCAACCTGAATTTATTTTTTTTGAATCAAAATAAGCTCAACACACTAATGTGGAGCAGCAAAAGAACAACAAGAACTTCGTAAAAACATAAAATCCCTATATCTTCCGGCAACTCCATCAACCACCCAAGGATACACTCTCAGTCCATTCGTTGTAGCTCAGCAAAGTCTTTCTTAGTACACAGTCCACCACTGTTTCCTGATTCTGAAAAATCCTAGCATTGCGTTCCACCCAAATATTCCAAATAACTGCAAAGAACCCCGGCAACCATTTCTTCTGCTCTTGTTTCCGCTTATGCCGACCAGTCCACCTCTCAAACAGTTCCCTTATGGTTCCAGGCATAGACCAAACCTCCCCAAAAGTCCTCAACCACCTGCACCACACCTGCCATGTGAACTCACAGAGAAGAAACAAATGCTCCACCGACTCTATCTCCCTCTTGCATAGTACACAGAGAGTATCATTAAGTCTAATAACGCCTAATCTACTCAATCTCTCTTTAGTATTCACTCTACCAATGAGCACAAACCACCCAAACAACTCAATTCTTGGCGGTACCATCCCTCGCCACACTGAGCTTGTGAAACTGTAGCTCGTTATCTCATCTGACAGAGTCTCCGATTGTAGGACCTGCAGCACCGACTTAGTAGAAAAAATCCCTTTACTATCAAACTTCCAAACCAACGTGTCTTCTTTACCATCTGACAGCTTCACTGGCCTCAGCCACTCATGAAGTTGATGGACAAGCTCCAGCTCCCATTGGAACAACTCTCTCCGCCACTGAAAATTCCAAATCCACTCAAGTCCATCCCAAAAACCACAATCCCCTATCATCGAATCCTGCTGATTCGAAACAGAAAATAATCTTGGAAAAGCCACCTTCAAGGGGCAACCATTTCTTCTGATCTTGTTTCCGCTTATACCTACTGGTCCACCGCTCAAATAACTCCTTTATTGTACCAGGAATAGGCCACACCTCCCCAAACGACCTCAACCAACTGCACCACACCTGCCACGTTAGCTCACATAGGAGAAACAGATGATCCACCGACTCTATCTCCTTTTTGCAAAGAGCACAGATATTATCACTGGGCCTAATGACTCCTAGTCTACTCAACCTCTCCTTAGTGTTCACTCTGCCAATAAGCACAAACCACCCAAAAAGCTCAATTCTCGGCGGTACCACTCCTTTTCATACTGCACTTGTGAAGCTGTAACTCGTAATCTCATCCGACAGAGATTCCATTTGTAGGACGTGCATCACAGACTTTGTCGAAAACACCCCTTTACTATCAAACTTCCAAACCACCTTATCATCTCTACCAGCTGACAACTTCACATGCCTTAACTGCTCATGAAATTGGTTAACCAGTTCCAGCTCCCATTGGAACAGCTCTCTTCGCCACTGGAAGTTCCATATCCACTCAAGTCCATCCCAAAATCCACAGTCCCCAATCATGGATCCTTGTTGGTCCGAAATAGAGAATAATCTTGGAAATACCACCTTCAAGGGGCCACCTTGCAGCCAGTTATCTTCCCAAAACCGGGTACTCCTCCCATTTCCTACCTCCATCGCCAGGCCCGTCAGAATTTTGTCTCTTATCCTTGGCTCTTTTATACTCAACTGACATATGTCCTTCCACGGTCCTCCTTTAACCGGTAGTTGCTAATTTACTAACATTACATCAAGCTTTAGGTTGTTGCACGAGCATGCAATCTTCTTCCATAAAGGGCACTCCTCTTTAGAAAATCTCCACCACCATTTAAATAAGAGCGCTGTGTTCCGAAGCACCGCATCCCCAACCCCCAAACCCCCCACCTTTTTAGGTGCCTGAACTACCTCCCATTTTACTAAAGGAATGCCATCATTACCATCCCCCTTACACCACATGAATCTCCTTTGCAATGCAATCAGCTTATCTGCAACGGCCTTTGGCATCTTGTATAGACTGAGGTAGTAGATAGGTAGGCTATTTAGAACTGATCTTATCAGAACAAGCTTGCCCGCTTTGGTTAGAACCTTAGCTTTCCAGAGGCTAAGTTTCTCTTCCACCTTATCAATTATTGGTTTCCAGGTCTTCACCATACGCGGATTCGCACCCAAGGAAATCCCGAGGTACCTAGTAGGTAAAACCGCTTGCTTGCACCCTAGCAAACTACAGGCATTGTCTACCCAATCCTGCTCACAATTTACCGAGATCAAACTTGACTTCTCAAAATTAATGCTCAACCCCGACATCAACTCAAAACACCGCAACAGTCTCCTATAATTGACTATTGTCTCTGTCACTGGGGGGCAAAACAGAATCGTATCATCAGCAAATTGCAAGTGCGACAATTCAATATGCTCACCTCCTACTAGCAGCGGTTCAATGCGCCCATTCCTTACCGCTTCTCCTACCATCCGATTCAACACGTCGACCACCAATACGAACAGAAATGGCGAGAGGGGATCCCCTTGTCTGAGACCTCTTTCCATGTTGAACGGCTTAGAAGGTGACCCATTCACCAGAACAGACATCGTGGCCGTACTGACACACTCCTTCACCCAATTTCTCCAGCGCGGTCCAAAACCCATTTTCTGTAGCACTATATCCACGAAGCTCCATCTGACTCTATCATACGCTTTATGGAAATCTAGCTTAATAATGACCGCCTTTCTTCTCCTTGCCTTGAGCCAATGAACTGTCTCACAAGCTATGAGAGCACCATCATGTATTTTTCTACCTTTCACAAATGCAGTCTGAGTCTCACCCACCAAACCCGGCATAACTGACCTCATTCTTCTCACCATCACCTTCGAAATCACCTTGTACACGCATCCCACCAAACTAATCGGCCTAAAATCCTTAATTTCCTTAGCACCCAAGAATTTTGGGGCCAGCGTCACCCATGTGATATTCACATCTGATGGTAACGTTGCCCTTTGAAAGAAATCCATTACTGCCGCCGTGAACTCCTGACCAATCTCTTCCCAACATTTCTTGATAAAATTCATATTGTAGCAATCGCTACCTGGGGCCTTCGATGATTCACAATCCCAAACTGCCTCCTTAATTTCCTCTGCAGACGGTAGAACCTCCAAGGCTGCTGACTCAACTGTATCAATTTGCGGCACCAACCCATCCCGAATCCCAATCCTTGGTACATACTCCTGCCGGTACAGTTCCTTGTAAAATCCCCTTATTGCATGCTTTATCCTTGCCTGATTCCTCACAAGCCGTCCCTGGATCATCAGAATTTATATATTTTAAAGCGTTCATATTTTAAACAAAATTAATGTTAGTTGAACGTAAAATTAATTTTAAAATGGGATTAATTTTGGTGTAATTCGATAAAATAGAATTTGGAGTGATTTACATGTTTGCAGAATCTTTGTTTTTCGCACAATATAAGAAAATTGACACATTTTTTGCTACATTATTACAAATTAAAATAAGAAGATAAAAATCATTATCTTAGTATGTATATAACAAAACTTCCATATCCTGCTAATGAATTTATTATGGGAAGATTTATAAGAGAAATAAATAGAGGAACAATTGAAAATAATTTTGGTGGAGCAACCTCTGCAATAAGAGAGGAAATAAGAGAACATTGTATGCAAGAAGCAACTCAAAAAAGATTTGCAAATATAATTAGAATTTGCTGTCAGGATAATGAAGAGATACCTAAAAAATATGGTCTTAATAAAAATTTTCAAAGAAAAAGAAAATATCAATTTAGAAAAAGAAAATACTATCCAAACTGGAGAAAAAAGAGGTATTTTAGAAAAAGAAATAACACAAGAAGACAACGTATCTGAAGGTCACATAATGAAAGAGGAAGACAGCACATCTGAAGCATCTCTCAACATTATTGCATAGTGACGTAAGCGCTTAGGTCATAGAGCACCAACAATGTAGCTGGTGCAAGATAATAAACAATGACGTAAGCAATGACGTCATAAGAAGGGTAAGGATGGGAATTGTCCATCAGACCCAACCATTATAAATAGGTTGCTTAAGCAATTGTAGAAGGCATCAGAAAATAGAAAGCAGGAGGCTAAGAGTACTCATATGCTAGGAGAGCAAGGAGGAAGCAGCCGAGGCGATTCTATAGTCTGAAGAAAATTTGAGAAAATATATTCAAGAAAAAGACAAACAGATAAAAAATTTTATAAACAATAATCCATGCAAAAAAGACTATTATAAACTAAAACAAGATTGAAAAACTATAAAAATCAGAATTATAAAAGTAACATTTTCAATTCTATACAAATTATAAACTTATTCGAAGTAAAATATGAAGAGTAAAAATTGGTATCAGAGCCAAGTTAACGGTTAAGAGTAACACTTTTTCTTTAAGCAACACTTTTAGTGACACGCTTTTCAGCCACAAAAAGACAAAAATCTGTACACCCACATCTGTACACTATAAGGCCCCTTTTTGCAAAATCTGAAAAAGTTTAAGATTGTTATACATTAAGGTCGATTTGTTAAAGAAAAAAAAAATTCTATCAGAAGTTGAATCCATCCCATCACAAAAAGGTTTTTTGTAATTAAAAAAATCTAAAAAAAAAACGCAAATTACAAAAAAAAAATTATCATTTCTGTGAATGAATATTCAAAATGTCGATAAAGTTATTCACAAAAAATCAAAAATAACATTCCACACATAAAAAAAAATTCTGTATAACAAAAATATTCAAACCCTAATAAATGACTATTCTAAAATTCTCTTTATTATTATCATTATCATCGCCACCATTTACACCCTCATCTCTCACCATCACTTTAACTTTTTCTATCTCTTCTGTGAACGTATCAAGTTTGAAGTGAAAGAACGTGAAGAAGGAGCAGAAAGGTGAAGAAGTGCGAAAAGGGAACAGAGAAGTGAAGAGAGAAAAACTGATTAATGTTTCTGGAGAAAAATGAATTAGCCTCGGTTATTTTGCAAGTTCTACAGATATATATATATACAGTTGGTGGGTAACTTGATTTGGTTAACTAAGGCCTAACTAACTTCTTCTGGAAGATTCTGATTGTAACTAATTCTCTAACTGAATGCTGGTTTGCCACTTGTGCTGCTTCAAGCTTGCTTGTTGTTACTGCTAACATCAACCCTACTATTTTGTCTGTCTGAGTTTTCTTTGGCAGCAATGTGTTTGTTGGAGCTGTTGATTTGGATTCGTTCTGTGATTATGAGTTTGGATCTAAATTTGTGGAAGTTGAGGCTAGAGATAGGTTTCGTGAATATGTCTGCTATTTGGTCTTGAGAGGGAATGTGCAAGACACTGACTTTCTTTTGAGTAACATAGTCTCTTACAAAGTAAAGGTCAAGCTCAAAGTGTTTGCTTTTGCTGTGAAGAACTAGGTTTGCAGCCATTAAAACTGCACTTTGGCTGTCACAGTAGAGGTTGGGTGTGATGGAGCATGAGATTCTCATTTCACTCATTAAGTTTTGGATCCAGAGGATTTCAGTTAGGTAAGCAGCTAGCCCTCGATACTCTGCCTCTGTGGAGCTCCTAGAAACTGCATTTTGTTTTCTGCTTGACCATGAGACTAGGTTTGGTCCGAGGAATATGCAGAACCCACTGGTTGATTTCCTGTCATCAATATCACTGCCCCAATCGGAGTCACTGAAGCCATAGATTCTACATTCACTCGTTCTTTGGAATCTCAGCCCCCAGTTTGATGTCCCAGCAAGGTATCGTAAGATCTGTTTGACTGCTTTCCAGTGACTTTCCAGAGGAGTTTGCATGAATTGCAAGACTTTGTTCATAGCATAGGTAATTTCAGGTCTGGTTATTGTAGCGTATTGAAGTCCCCCAACTATAGACCTGTAAAGAGCTGGGTTGTGGTAAACGTCCTTGCCATGAGCTGACAGCCTGACACTTGATATCATAGGTGTTGTTGCTGCTTTGGCATCGCGCATTCCCACCCTGGTTAATAGGTCCTGAATGTACTTTGTTTGGCACAGGAGTACGTCAGTGTCATTGAGTTTCACAGTTTCAATGCCCAGGAAATAATTCATATTCCCCAAATCTTTGAGGGTAAACACAACATTCAACTCAGAGATTAGGGTGAAAATTTCAGCTTGGGAGCTCCCGGTGACCAAGATATCATCCACATAAATGAGAATGTAGATGACTGAGGAAGGGGAAAACTTGGTGAATAGTGATGAATCAGATTTGGTGTTCGTGAAGCCAAATCGGTTGAGAGTGTCCTTGAACTTTATAAACCAAGCTCGAGGGGCTTGTTTGAGGCCATAGAAGGACCTTTGGAGCTTGCAGACATGGTGAGGTTGAGTGGGAGAGGTGAACCCTTCTGGTTGAGACATGATGTAGATCCCCATTGAGGAAGGCATTATTGAAGTCAAATTGCCGGATGGGCCATCCCTTGGAGAGTGCGAGGCTGAGCATGATGCGAACTGTGGGTGGGCGGACAACAGGGCTGAATACTTGGTCATAGTTGACCCCTTCTCGTTGGTGAAACCCTTTCACGACAAGGCGAGCTTTATACTTCTGAATGGTGCCATCTGAGTGCCTTTTGACGCGAAACACCCATTTGGAGCCAATGACGGGGTCAGTGTGTGGTGGGGGTTTGGGTACCAGCTGCCAGATTTGGTTGCGCATCAGAGCATTAAACTCCTCCTGCATGGCTTGTTTCCAGTGGTGGCTGGCCAGCGCCTGTTGAATAGAGGAAAGGAGAGATTCAGTGAGATCGGAGGCAAGGGTGGTGGGGACTGCAGCATAGGTTTTGGGCTTGAGGTTCCCTGTCTTGCTCCGAGTTAGCATAGGATGACGATTGATTGGCGCTGGTTGAGGAAGTGGCAGGACAACTTCAAGGCGACCTGGCTGCAGGGTACCTGTGGTGAACGAAGGAACACTGACAGGGTCATTAGCAATAGCAGAAACACAATCATGAGTTACAGAGCCAGGTAATGTATATAATGAATCAGGCACTGAATTAATTATATTGGAAGTATCATTCAATGTATACAAGGATGGAGGGGGGCTGGGTAGTGGGATTGGGTGAGTTGTGGAGTCATGGTGGGTGGGGAAGGAACTCTAGGGGGATAACAATTGGGGTATTGGGTAAGGAAAGAGATAATGAATCAGGAACTGAATTAATTATATTGGAAGTATCATTCAATGTATGCAAGGGTGGAAGGGGGCTGGGTAGCGGGGATTGGGTGAATTGTGGAGTCATGGTGGGTGGGGATGGTTGGGGTGGGGAAGGAACTCTAGGAGGGATAACAGTTGGGGTATTGGGTAGGGGTAGGTAGAGAGGAGGAGAAGTTTGGGATGGTGGGATAGCAGTGGTTTTGGGGGGGGGGGAATAGCTCATTGTAGGGGAACTCAGATTCATTATAGGGGCAGCAGTGGTTTCTGTTATGCGTCTATGCTTTCTTTCTACTTTGCCATTTTGCTGGTGAGAGTAGGGACAGGTGAGTCTATGCTGGATTCCATTGGTTTCAAGAAATTAAGTGAATGTTGCAGATAGGTATTCCTTCCCATTGTCAGTTTGCAGTGCTTTTATTTTCAGTCCAGTTTTGAGTTCAATTGCTGCTTTGTACTTTTGAAAGACAATAAAGACTTGTCCCTTTGTTTGCAGCAGATAGATGCTGGAGTATCTTGTACTGGCGTCAATGAAGCATATGTAATACCTGTAGCCATTTCTACTATACACAGGAGCAGGTCCCCAGAAGTCAGAGAAAATCAGATCCAAAGGTGCATAGCTAGTGTCTGAGTCAGGGTGAGGTAATTGATGTATTTTGCTGATACAACAAGCATGACACAATGATGGTTCAAGACTCATTTTATTTATTGAATCATTGTAAATTACATTGCATTGCTTCATTACAATAGAGGTGACTTTTTCAGATGGGTGGCCCAATTTTCTATGCCATAGTTGAGCACTGGGACTTATCTTTTTACAGGTTAGCAGTGCATTTGCACTGGACAGGTTCATATCTCTATTTGGTATATTTGTTATTACATTGGTAGAAAGTAGAACATTAGCAGACTTCACTTGCTCTTTTGGTTGGCTGAGTATGTTGTGAGTACTTGTCTGCTTGTCGTGTGAGTGTGGTTGTTGTGATATTGGTTGGGATAGTGCATAGGTTGTAGAGGATGCGGTTTGGGTTTCTGCTGAGGTCTTTGAAGGCAGCTGTGAGGTTGAGTTGGGGGTGGGAGCAGGGGGCTGTGCTGTGGGGTGTGTGGGCTTTACTGGTGATGGTGGTAGAGGCGTTATGTGGTTTGGTATTTGCTGTCAGGACTGGGCTTTGATTTTCTGAAGTATTAGGAGATGGTGTGATTTTTGAAGTTAGCTGTGAGGGTGAGTAAGGGATGGGAGCAGGGGGCTGTGCTATGGAAGGATAGGTGGCAGGGAGGTGTGTGGCTTCATTTGGTTTGGTGTGTGGGGTGTGATATAAGGGTGGATTAAGGTTGGCATTTGTGTGGTAGCAGGTTGAGTTGGTTATACTATGATTATTGAGGCTGGGTGTTTTTGGAATGATTTGAACTCCCTCAAACCTGTACAGTCCATCCTTAAGCAGTCCTTGGAGGAGGACTTTCTTGGATATCTGGCATTTTACATAGCATAAGTAAGGCCAGAATTCAAAGTAGACATAGTTGTCTAATGCAAATTTGGCTACACTTATTAGGTTTTTAGATATGGCAGGGACATGGAGTAAATTTTGTAATTGGAAGGGTTTGTTTGATAATGATGCATGCATAAATGTACTTCCAATATGCTTAATTTTTATACCTTGACCATTACCTCTAAAGACCTGTTCTGTGCCATCATAACTGGTTCCTGTGGCAAGGTTCCGTGCATCATAGGTGCAGTGGTGAGAGGCTCCCGAATCAGGGTACCATGTTGTGTCTGGCATTGCTGAGGGGACAGTGAGGAGAGCCTGCGGATTTGGGGAAGCCGATTGTGCTGCATTTTGAGATTGTTGTTGTTGTTGAGTGGTTCTTGAGTTGGAATTGTTGTTGTGGAAGGCAAAGGATGGGGGCTGAGTTGTGTTTAGAGGTTGAATATGAGGGTTCATAAAATTTTGGTCAAAGTGGTGATAGCACTGAATGACTGTGTGTCCAATCTTGCCACAGAGTTGGCACTGCGGTCTGCTTCCTTGCCACCAGGAGGAATGGCTGCCTCATCCTCTGTACTGTCATCTGCCTCTGGACCCTTGAAAGCTGCCTCTGTTGTTGTAGTTGCTATAGCTTCTTCTTTGAGAGTTTTCTTGAATGTCTTCATTGCTTTGAGCTACATTTACTTGCATTGCTCCTAGTTCTGTTTTTCTGAATCTTTCAATTAGCTCTTCTTGAGTTAAGAGTTGTGTTTCAAGTTCACTTTCAGTGGTGTGATCTATTCTTGCTGTTGCAACAGTGACAAATGTATTGTATTCTTCACCAAGTCCTGCCAAGGCTGCTTCAATGTAATCTTCCCTTGAGAGTGGAGCTCCCAGTGCTTTCAGTGAATCTGCCACCTGGTTGATCTTTGCCATATATTCTGTTACTGTTGAGCCATGCTTCTTGAGCGTTCTCAGCTGTGTTTTCAGTTGCTTGATTCTTGTTTTCACTCTTGTCGCAAAGTACTCCTCTAATGTGAACCAGATCTGGTAAGCATACTCACATTCGATCACTCGGTTTACAAAGCTTGGTTCCATGGATGCAATTAGCCAGGCAACCAGCCATTGATCATGAATTTCCGACTCTTCATATTCTTGATTTTCAATTCTGTTAACTCGATTTAACTCTGAACTGAATCTTGCTGGAATCTTCGAAGGATTGAGGTGACTCTGCAATTTGTTGACCTTAATGTACACTAGGGCTTGCTTTTTCCATGCGTTGTGGTTGTTTTCGTTGAGCTTGATTGCAGCGAAGACAGCGAATGCATTTTGATTCGGTGCACTTGCAGAAACACTGGTGGTGAACTGAGGTGTGTGCTCCATAGATCAGCAAGCTCTGATACAATGTGAAGGTATCAAGCTTGAAGTGAAAGAACGTGAAGAAGGAGCAAAGAGGTGAAGAAGTGCAAGAGAAAAGGGAACAGAGAAGTGAAGAGAGAAAAACTGATTAGTGTTTCTGGAGAAAAATGAATTAGCCTCAGTTATTTTGCAAGTTCTACAGATATATATATATATATATATATATATATATATATATATATATATATATATATATATATATATATAGTTGGTGGGTAACTTGATTTGGTTAACTAAGGCCTAACTAACTTCTTTTGAAAGATTCTGATTGTAACTAATTCTCTAACTGAATGCTGGTTTGCCGCTTGTGCTGCTTCAAGCTTGCTTGTTGTTACTGCTAACATCTTCTAAGAAACCAATTGTTAATACCCTTATCCAAAACATAAACTAGACCCAAAATAGAGAAAGCTCAAAAAGACCGTCGCCAAATAAGGTCGGACAGGATGCCACAAAGAAGTAACTTCTCCTTGAAGGAGTTATAACTAATCCTTACTATCTCTCACCCACTTCTAGAAAAATATCCTAACAATCTCCTACTTATTAAAAGGGACAGTTATTCACCATTAATAGTGGAGCTACCCCAACGGTGGTTATTGGCTTATCACTTATAAATACATTGACACCCTTAAATATACTTAAAATAATCCAATATATTTATAAATCTACTTGTATTATTGCTGACTTAAGTATCGGAGTCTCTTACAGGTACCACCCCCATCTCTTCACGAGGAACTCGAACAGACGATACCTCGACATTTTACAAGTCGAACACAGCCACCAAATAAAGTTCGGGCCTCACGACCAAACCCAAATCAACATTTCAAGTAACCCTCAAAACACCAATCAATCAACACGCACTAAATAATAGAATAAGAAGTAGGAATAAAAGAAGAGCTACCTTGCTTCTCTTGTTCTTGTGCATAATATTTAAGCATGGCATTGGAGTTTTCTCATTAATAGAACAAGTAGTTGGATATAACTATACCACCTCAAGTGTGGCCTCTGGCCATTTTGAAAACCACTCTTAATTTAATCAACTCTTCTTCTCTCTATGTTAAAATTTCATGCCTTAGACTCTACTAGGTAATGACACTTTAAATTATTAGTGTGCTCTCCGATCCTCAATCATTTTTAAATTTAAAATTCTCAATCTTCATATCTTCGAATATGAACGGTAGAATGAAAAAAAGAAGATTCAAAATTAAACTTTAAAATACTGAAACCAATTTTTTTTTATTCTCTTTTAAGTGAGTGAAGATGAAAGAAAAGCATTTTATTGAATATCCTAATTTTGATGGAAAACGGTAAGAAAGGAAAAAAGAAAATGAAGAAAAGAAAAAAAAAAGATTTTTGGACGATAATAATAGCGGCAGTGATAATATTAACAAGGATAATTTAGAATTAAAATAATTTTTTTATACCTTATTAAACATATATATTATCTAAATTTAATTGACTCAAAATTTTCGAATTGTAATCATCTAAAATCAGATTAAATTCCTAACTAAAGTATTTGTTTCTAGAAATTAAGATAGGTCTGTCCGAATACACTTCAACCCGTTTCAACCTCCTTGATTGATGCTTAGTTGCCCACTCCTTTTATACTTCAAAACAATGTTATACAACTATGTGAATGAATATTCAATATAAAAAAGATGTATCTCATTATTGTAGTATAAAAATTCTAATTAGATTTAAAAAAACATTTAATTAAAAGAAGTCAAAGAA
>NC_029789.2:5540324-5553739 GCF_000816755.2 Arachis ipaensis | reverse complement strand
GGAGCCAATAGAATAGAGATATTAAGATTTATCTTTTATGTATTTGTTTAAATACAATGTATACATCAAGTGCACCGAAGCCAACCAACATTCAAAACTGTGTGGATATAATTATTTTTGTATTTTTGTATTTTTTTGCTTCTAAATTTTTAATTATGTAAATTGAAAGATTCAATACGTGTTAGATCTGTCTTTTTATCCCAATTGAAAGAAGAAGAAAAACATAGAGAAAAAAAGAATACAGAAATAAAAAAAGAGCAAAAAAAAGAAAATATCTCTCTAAAAACAACGATATAGATAAGAAATTTAAATTAAAATTTTCTCGTAAGAGAATAAAAAAAATAATAGTAACATAACAAAAATTATCTATAAAAAAATATTTAAAACTTCATATCCATCTTCTTAAATTATATGTCTATCCTTGTCTTTTATTTAAAATAAACAAAAAAAAATTATTCTAAAAGTTCGGTATCTAATATTCATATTTTTCTGTTCAAACACTTTTTAATTTAAATATTTATTGTTTATATCTCTTTGTCCTGTCTAAAAAACAATAGCAGTCTAATAGCTCTTTACATATCCACATGGCCATAGTAGTTATCAGTTTGATACCCTATATGGTTAAAGACACTCATAATTTGTCATGTAAAATATAATTCATTCTCCATCTCAGAGTCTCACATGACAGCATAAGGACAAGTGATCTGAAATTTATTTGGACTTTTTTTTAAGGGTCTTAGGCTCTTAGCTTGCTCATGTTGGTTTCTTTCGTTATTGGTCTACGCACCATAATTGTCTTACTCATCTTTTTATTTCTTATCAAATAATAATAAATAGAGATACAACAATCAAATTAGGCAGTAAATATTTTGCGAACATAAAGAATTTTTATTTAAATTAATTAAATATTTTATTTATCAAAATATATAATCTATAAAATATTTATTATTATGTACAATGTGTCACATATCATATAAATTAGTTTTTCAATTTTTAAATAATCAAATTAAATTTTTTATTTTAAATTATCAACCAAATTAGTTTCTTTATCAATTGATCATTCAATGACATTAAAGAAAATCTCATTAGAACCTTAACTATTGCGAGACATATTATTAGATAAGCTGGCATTGCATATCACAAAAAAAATGTTTCAATCAATTTGGTAGACCAATTTAAAAATTGTTTTGTGCTATTAAATTTTAATGTTATATCATGATAACTTTTAATAATTAGAAAAACTAAATCTTAGTCTTTTTTATAAGAATATAATTTAGTTATATGATTATTTCATGTTAATTCACAATTTTAGTTAACTATCCTATTCATTATAAAGTTACAAAAACTCGTATTTTTGTATTTTTATTTTAGTAGTTACGAATTGCATGAAACATTTTTTTTGGTATCATATCAACTTACCTAATAATATGTCACATGATAGTTAAGATTCTAGAAAAAATTTTTGTTAATCTCATTGACTGATTAGTTGAAGGAGACTGGCTTGTTTCATAACGATTTAAAATCGAAATGACTAACCTTATCAACCTAAAAATTGAGAGGTCAATTTAAATTTATTTTTCTATTTTTTTCCTTTCACTTCTACATGTTAATTTAGCGAAGCTATATATTTTTTATTCAGTTAATATTAAACAATTATGTAATCGACTTCACTTAATGAAACAAGATTTTGTTGTTATAATATTAAATAAATAATTATAAAATAAAATTACTAATTTTAAAAAGAATTCACATAATCGTAGTTCATCAGATCACGTGTAATAATAAATCAGGTAAAAACAAACAATATACAACATAATTTTATTTGATTGGTGGTTGACGAGGTAGTGAATCTCACTCAATGAGATTTTGCTCGTGCAGTCTTCAATGTTATGAGCATTTTCATTACATGAGCATGTTTGTGTTGAATTGTTGATCAAAGATGTTTTGAAAGAAAAGTAAATTAAATTCAGGTATGGGGTACATTATATTGTTTATTATTATATAGATAAAATAGACACTATAAACTACAATAACTGATTTCATAATAAAGTTAGTTTTAAAATCAAAGTAAGTCAAATTCTAGTGACTTAACTTTAAATCCTAATTAACAACTTCATTGCTTATGTTCTAATATATAAATGAATTTTAAGATAAATTAATCTATTTTACAAACAAAAAATTGAAAAGTATTTTAAACTTTTTCATGTTAAACAGTTATTAACAACAATATGAGTCAAATCAATTAATTGGAACCTCACTATATATGGATAATAAGGATGACGATTGCTACTACTCCCATTACTAGTAAAGAATAAGACACAATTTTTATTGGAGTGGCTGGTAAATAGATACACATCTAATATTATATAATTAGATATACATATAAAATTATTTTATATTAATAATATATTAAAATTAAATTTTTATTATTACGTCATTATTTGATGATCCCTCGTCGATATAACTGACATAAGAGTGAGTTGGTGATTTAATTTTTAAGACTGTGTTTAATTTAGCATTAAAAAAAATATATTTGAATGTATTGAACATTTTTTTTGTTTCAATATTTTTTCTTATTCTAAACGTCAAAGTAATTTTACGTTCTCAATGTGCGTTTATAAAAAACTAGAAATTATAACTTCTACGCTTAGAAAATCAAGTTAGAATATTTATTTTTTTCTTATCAATTCTACTCTTTATTTCTTTTTTTGTAGTCTCTTTAGTACTCAAATTTTTAGCAAAATAATCTAAACAATATTTATTTTATTCTAATTCATTTTAATATAAAATTATCAAAAATAAATTATATTAATACTAACTCACTTTTAATCAAAATCAATTTTATAAAAATAATTTTATGCAAACTCTTGTTTATAAACTTTAATCCAAACATACACAAATGCATATGATGTGCTTTACATTTTCTCTTTATCAAAGCTAAACTTTACTTTACTAACCTAAAAACAAATTTAAATATTTTCAACTTAATTAATAATTTAGGAGAGGAAAGTGAGTGAGAGCCAAAACCATTTAAAATTTGAAGATAGTGGATGCTGTTGGAACTTGAAGCAAAGGTATTTCAAACAATAAAAAAGCTGTACATTTATACTTTGGGAATTGAGTATAGGCCCCGTGCATGGTATTTACTTTGGCAAAAATGATTGCAATCTTCTGAATCCATAAAACCTAATTTTTTTGCTGTAAAAATTTGATATATTAATGGACACATATATTATTTGAGATAACTAAATTTTTATATGAATAGGAAAATAAATACAGAGAAAATTTAGAGTAATACAGAGAAAATATAATGTATAGTTATGTCTTGTTCAAGATTAATTTTTAAATTATTAATTAAAGTCTTAAAATAATAACTATGAATTCATTTTTTTATTATCAATTTAATGGATTTATCAAAATGTTTAAGTATCGTAATTTTATTTGATTATCTACGAAGTATCTTTCAACATGTTAAAGACTAATTTGCTGCGGAATTAAGCTTCATTTAACAATTTGTCGTTGGTCAATGAATTACTGACCACACAAACCGAGATTAAAACTCTCCACGGATTCTTATTTTTTTTCTTTCAATTTATATGTCATTGAAAGATGAAACTATCGTTGGAGTAAGACCTATTTTTTTCTTGTCTAAGTGTACAGTGGGCTTTGAGAGCCCAACAATGAAAGAAGGCGACTGTGGTTCTGTCGTGTGAAGGAAACAATTGGTTGATAAGAATTAAATTCGTCTAAAGCGTATTTAAAGAGAGTAATAGTAGCATATGTTTTATGGATAACATTAAAGAAGCATAAGATAGAGGAGACGGTGGAAACACAAAGTATAAGGATCAGGCATCGACTGGCTACCATACATCCAAGATAAAGAGAAAAAATTGTCAGAGATAAAACACACACACGTATCTCTCTATCATATTCTTCTTAGAACCATGGCACTCAGGCTGTGGGCTTCTTCAACTGCAAATGTACTCAAACTATCTTCAGCAGCTTCTAGAACTCATCACCTCCCATCTCCCTTCTTTCTCTCCAGATGCTTCTCTACCGGTATATAAACATTCTACCATACACTCTATTCTGTTCGTTCATGTTTGTTTTGCTTAATTAATTATCATGTTTGCAGTGTTGGATGGACTCAAGTACGCAAACTCACATGAATGGGTCAAACATGAAGGCTCAGTAGCTACCATTGGAATCACTGACCATGCTCAGGTTTGTTATTACTACACGTATAGTTACTTACAATGAAATTGAAGTAATGAATTGAACAAATTGAATTCGCATAATCAGGACCATCTTGGAGAGGTTGTGTTTGTAGATCTGCCTGAACCAGGTGGTTCAGTGAAACAAGGAGGCAGCTTTGGAGCCGTTGAGAGTGTGAAGGCAACCAGTGATGTCAACTCTCCAATCTCTGGTGAAATCATTGAGGTTAACGCTTCTCTCAAGGAAACCCCTGGCCTGGTATGTATATGTTAGTTACTTACTTAGTGAATATATATTAATTAACAGACTAACAATGATGCTTATTGTGACATTAATTAAGATAAACTCGAGCCCGTACGAAGGTGGATGGATGATAAAAGTAAAGCCAAATAGTCCAGCTGAATTGGATTCCTTGCTGGGACCAAAGGAGTACACTAAATTCTGCGAGGAAGAAGATGCTGCACATTGAATATCTTCTAATATGCATCGGACTAACTGTTTTTTCACTATCTTATATCATCGTGATCATCATCATCTTGTTATCTTAATAAACAGCTGTTTCTAAACTTTGAAGTTTGAAATTGCTGTACAATGTAATGGAGTGAAATTATTTATGCTAAGAAAATGTGTTATATGAATGGTTATATTTTTAATATGTTAATGTTGTTCTTAGTACAAGTCACAACTAATTTAAGTTATACACAATAAGATGTTTCTCAGACTTTGATATTGATACAAATTGAAGTAGGTTGGACAAGAGAAAATTTTTTCTGTCGTACTTTCAGAACTCACTTTCTTAATTGGAATTAATTTAAATTGTGGACAAACTCTTATCAAATCATAATGCACTACCAACTACCAACGATTTCATTTCTCTCCATTTTTGTTTGATTGGCCTATTTGCTAACACGAACATTAAAATCTCATGGCCCCCTGAGGGCTCAGTTATTCAAAGATATTATTTACTACAATACAAAAGGGGTAATAAAAAATATTAAGATCCTGGGAAATAGTAGAAGCTATTTTTTTTTTACTTTTTGAATTATGAAAAATTATAGTATGTGTGTTTGGTACCATTTTAAAAAAAGCTTTTAATTTTTAGAAAAGTTAATACACAATTTTTTTAAAGAAGTAGAAATATATGACTTCCCCTCTTCTTTTTTTTTTGTGACTAGACTTCCCCTCTTCTATAAGTCATTCTATCATTTCTGTAAAAAAAATGACTTCAAAATAAAAAAGATCTACTTTCATTTTGGCTTTGTAGAAAAATATTTTCTGTTTTTGTTGAAAATACTGGCCCTCCGTAGAAAAATATTTTCTGTTTTTGTTGAAAATATTGGCCCTCCACCATCATTTTCACGTAAGGTTCTACTAGCCTTCTACCATCATTTTCACGTAATGATTCATCTGCTGAAATTATTGACCCTCAACCACCATTTTAAAATAATGTTCCATCTGAATCACCTATTGCATATATTCCTTCCTTCCAGTTATTTTTTTAACATTTTACCACTCTATTTTTATTATTAAATTTGTATTTAACATTGTGTGTGGTATAAAATCTTAGTTTTAATTTTATTTTTTCACATGTGATTTTATTTTTATATAACTTGCTATTATTTTTATAGTTAGTTATAGCAAGTTCTTGACCCCAGTAAAAGATAAGGGAGTTCTGATAGGAGTAAAAAAAAAACAACAACAAAATATATATTTACACGCATTTCACATTTATTTTTTATTTTTACTTACCATATCATACACAATAAAACAGCAAACACTAACTACACTGTAATTTATTTGGCATTGCCATCAAAATTATTGTGAATTAAAATTTTATTACTATTTACCACGTAAGAACACCGTTATAGGTGAAGATGAAGTAGAAGAACCAGTTTCTACCTAAAAAATGAAATTAATAAGAGAACAAATAAATAATTAATTGCCTAAACGATTGTAATCTTAGTGATTAGGTTATAGAAAATTAACATTTAATATTAAAAAGTATTTATTATCATCATTGTTTTAATATCCATTTTTTGTGTAAAAAAATTGTAATTTTTAAGTTATTTATTCAAACACTACAATTTTAAAATAAGTATTTCTATAATTAAAAATTCGAATACAAAATAACTTATTTATAAACTGTTATTAATAATTTATTTATAATTTTAAAAGAATTTATTTAAGTTGTTTACCGAAATTGGGTGTAACCCTATGTATCTTTTGTGATTTACGTGGCTTTCACAATTCTTGCAAGGTAGTTGTCACTTGACCTTGGCACCCGTAAGTAAATCACTGGACAATCATGATTAACCTTCTCCATTCTGCATAATCAAAATCATTTTTAGAAAAAAACAATAATATAATGTAAGTACTAAGTACTACTTGGCTTCAATCAGTAAATTAATAATAATAATAATAATACTAAGACATTTACTAACTTGTAATTTAGAAGAAAATGATGGAGGAAAATGGTGATCTCAAGCTTGGCTAGGTCACCTCCAGGACATAACCGACTTCCTAATCCGAACGGAAGAAAAGACCCTGCTCTAGGACGGTAATTCTGCACCACATTTTAGTAATTTAGAATTTAGTAACATATATATATATTAGATTAATGCACTTTTTGTTCATTAAATTAAATTAAATTAAATTAATAAGAAGTAATTAATGGTCATCATATATACATCCCATCTGAAAGGATTAAGTTCCATTGGATTGGGATAAGTTTCAGGATCCATGTGAACACCTCTGTTCCAAACCAGGATTTTTCAGTCTTTTGGTATGGTATAACCTGCAATTTTTAAACCGCTAAAGATTTTGTGACAATGAACATAAATAAGCATTGAGATTAAAGGGTACCACTGAATAAATAACTAACTATCGATGTTAACATTAACTTTTGCCTGTCTAAAGTTTGCAAAGAAGATAGTTGTTCTGGGCAGCACCTCATCAATAACCTAACAATAATTGAAAGCAATTAATTAATTAAAGATGGGTTTGACATGGTTGTAAAATAGATTCTTATTATTACGTCATTGTTTGGTGATCCCTCATCAATATAACTGACATAAGAGTGCAAGAGTCGTTGTTCTTAAGACAGAGTCGTTGTTCTTAAGACTGTATTTGGTTTAACATTGGAAAGACGGGGTGGGTAAACACTAGGAGGGGTAGTAATAGGAAAGAAAACCAACATGGTAAGGATCCTAGGATTTGGAACAAAGAAGAGTATCATTGGCTGGAGTTGGATTCTTTTTCCATCTTTGCTGATAATCTTTCAACCGATATATCAAAGCGCGAACTATTCAGTCTATTCAACTAGACGGGTAGGATTATAGCCATTTATCTTGCGCGGAAGAACAAGAATGGACATATCTATTTATTCGCGTTTATCCGTTATACCACAAAGGGGGCGCTTTGAAGGCTATTGCAGAAATGAATCACATGATATTGAGAGGTAAAAGAATGTTTGTTGCAGAAGTAAAGTACAGAAGGAAGCCTGAACGAAAGGACATTAAAGGAAATGGACTGGCGGGAGTGACAAGAAAAGAACAAGAAGATGGATCTCAACAGCACAAGATTGCAAGAAATGTGGAAGAGCAGGTAGGTAAGCCTGCAAGAGATGCACAGGGCAAGGACCCAAATAAGAATGGATGATCCAAGAAAATAGAAATACCAGTGCCAAGAGATAATATTTCTTGGTTACAGAGGAGTGTTGTGGGAGGCACAAAAAAGATAATCAATTTTCAGGTGCTACGTGAAAAGGTTAATAACGAATGGCCGTGTGTAACGCATGTAAGGGAGCTGGGTGCATACAAAGCAATACTAACATTTGACACATTAGCTAATGCAGAGGAAGCATACACATTCAGAATGAACGATCTGTTAAGATTGTTTCATATGGTATGGAGGTGGGATGAAACTGAAAGGAGCGAGACTAGAAGAGTATGGTTAGAATGCTACGGAGTACCTTTGCATGCCTGGTCAAAGGAGACCTTCACAAGACTAGGAGATCAATGGGGTGAAGTGGTAAAGTGCGATAATTTAACGGAGACATGTAATTCGTTTAGTGTTGGTCGCGTACTGATAGACACATGTATGTTCGATATGATCAACGAATGGGTTCATGTCACCATTGGTACGAGCGGGTTTGATGTCCTTGTGAAAGAGGTTGGTAGTGAGGTTTATCGGGAAGAATGTTTTCCAGAGGACAAGTGGGACCAAGGAGGTAGACTTATGGTGGCCATGGAAGATGTACAGCAGGCTGAGATAAGGGAGAAAGCAAGTGGCGGGGCTGGGGCAAGAGGGACAAGACGGGATCCGGTGGCGGAGCTCATGGAGAAGGAACATTCGACCGAGGAACAAGACAAGGACAAAATAGTAATTTTATCCTCCAAATTAAATGAGTGGAATATTCAGGTTTCAAATTATCATTATGAGGGTCATGATCACTCGCGAACGAAGGGGAAAGAAATCTTGAGAGTAACGGACACAAATAATCAGGAGATTGATTTAGATTGCACGCTATCATGTAATTGTGATGGAATTCAAATTCAACGGGAGAAATCATCCATTGGTGCAAGGGAGGGAATTGGGCTTAATAAAAACAAGCCCAATACTATAATTGCTAAGGATGCAATAAAGAAAAGCAAGGGAGCCCAGATGAATGACCCCAAAGCGGATAGGGCTGGAACTGCTGATGGCCCGAGTCGCATGTTTGATGGACCGCAGGTTATGCAGGCCTTGGCCCGGTTGGTGGGAGAACCAGTGAACGAAGCATGCTTCACCGCTGGGAAGTGGAGGCTGCGGAGGGGAGACGATGAGGCGAGCTCGCTAGGGACCCAGGCTAGGAACGAGCGCCGCTATGAGTCATGAGGAGATGGAGGAGGCGAAGCAAACGGAAGGAAGGAAAGCGGCGATGGGCGAGATAGGCGTGGCAAACACGGTGATGAATAGATTCCTGTGGCTGCACAAGGAGGATGCTGTGAGCCGCGAGAAGCCGAGGGAGGCGTGGCGATCGGCAAACACAAAGTGGACGAGGAGGTTAGAGACCTGAACTCTGGACGAGATTATGGTGAGGATGAACATGAACCTGGGAAGAATGCAACTCAACATCAGATCTGTGACATTGGAAGTTCGAGACAGAATATGATGAGGGTGGCGAGGGAAGGCAGAGGAAGGCCTGCAGAGAACCATGGAAACCCGAAACCTGGGGATGCGGTGGAGGTATGGTCCGAATCCGAAGAAGCATATGAAGCTGGGAGAGGCTCTGGGAAGGAGATCCAAGTAATACATGAGACTGGTGCAGGGATAGATGAGTACGAAGATTCGGCGACACACAAAGCCAACCAAGTGCAGAGTCTGGAAGAAGATATGGCGGAGAATAGAGAGGCCTGGAAATTAGCGGTTGAATCAGGTGCAAGTCCGTGTAGTGATGAAGAAGACATTATGGCGATCCTCCAGGAACAAAACGAAGCACTAGCTAGAAAACGGAGACAGTCGAAGCGAAAGGAGAAAATTAGAAGGAGTCGTCCAAAGATTCGTAAGCAGGTGTGTAATAAATTATATAAATGATTATAAGCTATTGGAACATTAAGGGTATAGGAGGAGTTGCGAAATTGAATATGATAAAAAGTTTCAAAACCAAGTTTAGAGTTGACATGTTGGGGTTGATAGAAACAAAAAAAGAGGCGGTGAATAAATTTGATGTAGCTAGTATCTGGGGTAATGATAGAGCTAGCTGGGAGTGTGTTAATTCAGTTGGGGCATCGGGAGGTTTACTATTAATATGGGATGAATCTATTTTTAAATTGACAAATTGCTATAAAGAAGATAGGTGGATATGTGTGGAGGGGGTGACAACGAATGATAACTTTTACTGTGCTGTGTGTCTGGTATATGGACCGCATGTGAGGGATGAAAAACTATTACTATGGGAGGAATTAAGTTATGTTGCAGGATTGTGCCAAGTTCCGTTTTGTTACATGGGAGACTTCAATGAAGTTGTGCAGATAAAGGAGAGGAAAGGGGCGACGAGTTTATCTGCAACTGCTGAAGAATTCAGAGCATGGATAAATGACATGGAGCTGGTGGACTTGGCTCTTAATGATCGCAAGTATACATGGTTCAAAGGGCAGTCTTGTAGTCGTATTGATAGAAGTCTGGTGAGTTTGGAATGGCTGGACGCATATCCAGAGATGCGCCTTAGAGGAGGACCGAGAGGACTATCAGACCATTGTCCATTGATAGTGGAAGGCAGAAGATTGGTTCAAGGTACAAGACCGTTTCGCAGCCTAGATTCATGGTTCACACATGAAGGCTTCTTAAGGATGGTGAAGGAAGAGTGGAGGGGGTTGGGAAATGCACAGTTTCTGGATAAGCTGAAGGAGTTGATAAAACTGCTGAGTAAATGGCATAAGCAACACTTTGGGAACATACATGAAAAGTTGAAAAGATTTGAGGAGGAAATCAAGAAAGTGGATGACATGGTCAGTAACGGGGTTTATGATGGGACAGTAGAAGCTAGAAGAAAGGCGCTTGTGAGGTGCTGTGAGCTATGGTACACAAGACAAGATATGCACTGGAAACAAATGTCCAGGTCTCGACATGCCAAGGAGATAGACAGGAACACTAGATATTTCCACAACATTGCATCAGCAAGAAGAAGAAATAACAGAATTGAGGCCTTAGTGATTAACGGGAGGTTGGTAAGGAACCATGCAAGAATCAAGATAACCATTAGGGATTTCTACAAGAATCTATTCCAACAGGAAGCCTCGCCAAATATTAACTTTCGAGATGGTCTAGTCAATCGGTTGGAGAGGGAGGAAGCTCAAGCGTTAGAGATGTTACCGTCGGAGGAGGAAGTTAAGGATGCAGTATGGGACTGCGAATCATCTAAGACACCGGGAAGTGATGGGTATAATATGAACTTTATAAAAAGGTGCTGGGAAGACCTTGGAGGGGAATTTACCAGAGCTGTGATGACTTTCTTTGAGACGGCAATATTACCAGCAGACTCCAACGTTACCTGGGTAGCACTGGCACCGAAATTTGTGGGTGCAAAGGAGATAAAGGACCTTAGACCTATAAGTATGGTTGGATGCATTTATAAGGTAATATCAAAAGTGATGACAAGGAGAATGAGGAGAGTTATGCCAGGCCTAGTAGGGGAATCGCAGAGTGCATTTGTTAAGGGCAGGAGAATACATGATGGAGCGTTAATAGCATGTGAAACTGTACAATGGTTAAAACTGAAAAGGAAGGCGTCAGCAATCATCAAGTTGGACTTTCAAAAAGCCTATGACAGAGTCAAATGGAACTTTGTTGATGTCGTTCTAGAAAAGATAGGGTTCGGAAGAAGATGGAGGGCATGGGTTGCAGAGTGTATTAGATCAGCATCAATCTCCATATTGATCAACGGGTCACCCTCGAAGCCGTTCAAGATAGAGAGGGGGCTGCGACAAGGTGATCCTTTATCCCCATTTCTGTTTGTCCTTGTTGTAGATGTGTTGAATAGGATGATTGGGGAGGCGGTTAGAAATGGAAGGATATCCCCTCTTCTAGTAGGCAGGGATAATATAGAGTTATCATACCTGCAATTTGCTGATGACACTATATTGTTCTGTCCACCAGAGGAGGAGACAGTGCGAAATTACAAGAGACTATTACGGTGCTTTGAAGTGATGTCCGGGTTGAGCATTAACTTCAAAAAGTCCAGCTTGATACCGGTGAATTGTAGTCAAGAGTGGGTGAATCAGATGTGTGGTCTATTAGGGTGTCGGGCGGCAACCTTACCGGTGAGGTACTTGGGTATTAATCTTGGAGCAAACCCAAGACTGGTAAAAACTTGAAAGCCGATAATCGACAAAGTGGAAGAAAAACTTAGTCTGTGTAAAGCAAAGGTCCTCAGTAAAGTAGGGAAGTTGGTCCTCATTAAGTCATTCATCAATAGTCTTCCAATTTATTATCTTAGCCTGTATAAAATGCCAGCTGCGGTGGTGAAAAAGTTAATCTCACTACAGAGGAAGTTCTTTTGGGGGAAAGAGGATGGAAAACCTAGATTGGCTCTTGTAAAGTGGGAGATGGTACAGGCACCGAAGAAACTAGGTGGCCTAGGTGTGGGAGATGCGTTATTCAGGAACACTGTCTTATTGTTCAAGTGGTGGTGGAGATTTTCTAAAGAAGACTGTCCACTGTGGAAGAAGATAGTGTGCTCGTGCAATAATCTGAACCCTATCCAGCTATTGTCTACTCAAGCATTACCAACAAAAGGGGGCCCGTGGAAAGAAATATGTAACTTGCAAATAAAGGATCAAACTGTCAGACAGAGGATGATTGATGGACTGGCTATAGAAGTTGATGATGGTAGATCAACCAGATTCTGGGAGGATACGTGGTTACAGTCGGGGAAGTTGAAAGACTCCTTTCCGAGGCTTTTCTTGGTTTCAAATAACAAAGGATCTGTAATTGGGGACTGTGGGTTCTGGGATGGGATAGAGTGGGTGTGGAACATCCAATGGAGGAGGGAACTCTGCCAATGGGAGATAGACAATCTGAATCAAATGCTCGATATCTTACACGCTGTGAAAGGTGTTTATACTACTAACTCATTTGTGTAGACTTTGCAGGAACAGACGATGACAGATGACATTCTTAGCTACAAGTTCACAAATGTATTTGGAAAGGACTGGTGCCCCCCCTAGAGTTGAGTTGTTTATTTGGTTTGTTAGTAGGTCGAGTTAATACAAAGGAGCGGTTGAGTCAGTTCGGCATCATAACCCAGAATGATACAGCTTGTGTGATGTGTAACAAGGAAGTTGAATATGTGCAGCACTTGTTTGTTACGTGTGAGTTTGCATGGCTCGCTCATGTGGGCCGGGCATGGTGCATCCCCGGGTCCATAAGAGAACTCTTTGAGAGCTGGAAGACGATTCCTATGAGGAAAGACGAGTGCAAAACATGGTTAGTTGGTTTCTTCTCAGTTATATGGAACATCTGGCTGTGTAGGAATGAACGTATTTTTCAGAATAAGACAACGGTCGTGGTGGATTGCATTGCTAGATCACTCTGTAGTTCGAGGGATTGGTGTAAAACTAACTCGTGTTGTTGATGGCTATGCCGGAGATGACATAGGAGTTGCTTTATCTCTTTATTTTCTTATTATTGTATGCTCCACTAAGTGTGTTGAGCTTGTTTGT
>NC_029789.2:5506714-5540313 GCF_000816755.2 Arachis ipaensis | reverse complement strand
CGCTTTTCGCTTTTTTTAATGTTTGGATGTTTTTTTTTTAACTCTAAATGTCAAAGTAATTTTAGGTTGTCAAGGTGCATTTACAATAAGCTAGAAGGTATAGCTTTTGCATTTGCATTTAGAGAATCATGTTAGGATTGGATTTTTTTTTTATCAATTTTAGGTAAAAACTCTTATGCAGTCGACTTCTGGTCAAGTTGATAGTTGAGAGCCGTTAGATGAAAATTTAGTCAAATCAATCAAATCATCTAATGTGTCTCAGTTATCAATCAACTTCACCTGAGTTTCCACCTCAATTTTATCCTTTATTTCCTTTCTCATAGTTTCTTTAGTACTTAAATCTTTTAAATATATAATTATATTTTTTTGATAAAATTTGTATTTTTTGTTTGACTCTGTTAAAATTTGTTAGTGTAATTCTTGTATATTAGTTTATTATAATTTTGTTATAATATAAATTATTGATCCTATTAAAAAGAACAAAGTAAATAAAAAATTAATTATAACTAAATAAAAAATGGCTCTTGAAAGTCAATTTACCGACATTGAAAAAAAATCCCCATAAGAGAAAGATCTTCTGGACAGAAGCACAAAGAAAGTTAAGATGAACGAGGAAGGACACGCGGACTATCACATGGAGGAGAAGAAGACCTCTCCGAAAACGCAGGAGAACATTGTGGTTTCAATAATAGATATGCAAGATGATGATATGGTTCCAGAAATGTTTCTTCAGCAACCTCAGAAAGCCTCTTATAGATATAGGATGATGAATGATGGTTTTGAAAAATTAAATCCTAAAGAAATTGTTGAAATGGTGACTGAAGAGTACCTTTCTGATGATGATGTGATAGACCATGAGGAGGTTTCTAAAGTTCCTTTCAATTCAAAGCCTAATATTAAAGTTACCCTGGAAGACTATGATGAGTGGTGCAGGCCTTGGAAGCAATCTCTGATAGTGAGACCATTGGGAAAGAAGCTCAGCCTCCAAACTATGGAGAGATGGGCTAATCAAAGGTGGACAAAGAATGGCACGATCAGATTTATGAATTTGGAAGGTGGTTTTTTTCTGATTCATTTTTCGGATTAGGGGGACTATGGATATGCGCTTTTTGAAGGACCATGGATGATTGCAGATCACTATCTGCTGATACAGCGATGGCGCCCTCTTTTTCTTCCGCAGGAGACTGAAGTCCAGAAGGTAGTAGTTTGGGTGAGAATACCAAACCTTCCAACGGAGTTGTACAATAAGTATTTCCTATGGAAGGTAGGGAAAAGTATTGGAACCATGCTCAAGGTGGATGAACACACCTCCATACACTCTAAAGGCAAGTTTGCACGAATTTGTGTGAAGGTTGATTTGAGAAAACAATTGGTACTGTCCTTCTCAGCTCTAGGAAAGGATTTCTATTTGGTTTATGAAGGACTCGATCAAATTTGCTTCAATTGTGGCCAATATGGCCATCGACTTGAAGGGTGTCCAGAAAAGAAAAATGAAGTGGCTGCTATTGGAGGAAGAAAGGAAATGGTGAATGAACTGAACCACCGTGAAGGGGTGGCAGCAGCCGTCGTCCAGAACCAGCCGGAGTCTTGTGTTCTGACAAACCAAAAAGGGAAAGAAGTAATTACGGAAGAAAATCAAGGAAAGAATCAGCAGAATATGTTGCAAATGCAAGAATCAATCAAACTTCAATTGGCACAGAAAACTAGGATTCTAGAGTTAATACGAAAGAGGGCCCATTTGGACCATGGATGATAGTCAATAAGAACAAAAAAAAAAAAACAAACAGAATTCTGGGAAAGTGAATGGTGAGTGAAAAATCAGCACTAATACTAACAGATTTGATGTGCTAATCAATGAGGAATCCAATGAAAAAGGAAAGAATCCTGAAAAGGAAATAAATCAACAAGATAAGTCAAAGGAACCAAAGATTACGGCTAAAGATATGCATCATTATGCTAGAACAGCTAACAGTGCAAAAGGCCAAACATCTGGAGTAAGAAAGAATCAAATGCCTAAATCCCAAAATGGAAAGTCTATTGAAGTACTCAAGAAGAATAGTGCTGGCAAACCATATATGGAGAAGAAGGAATCAGCTCAACATGGGGGAGACTTAAAGAAAAATCAAACTTATAAAGAAAATGACGAAAATGGAGATCAAAATGGAAAACATCATGAATATTGGGAGCATTTCAGCAGGTTGTTGAATGGCATTCACAAAAGTCACCAACAAGGAAATTACCTTAACTTAAATGATCCTTTGGACCCCAAGATTAGTGAGCTTATCACCGTAACTATGGGAGGAGGAAGAGTGGAAGAAAAGAACAAAGGTAATGGCAAGGATAAACCTCCAGAAAGAGATCTTTCTCGTGTAAAAGATACTACCATGGTGGACAAGGAAAGTAGCCAATCTTTACTTACTCCTAATGGAGGCGACATAAAGGAAGGGGCTCCAAAGCCTAAGGAGACCTAATCAGTTTTTCTGTATAGACCAAGGAGTTCTTATCCTTAGCTCATGATCTTTTATTATTTTATTTTAATTATGAATATTATTACATAGAATTATAGAGGAGCTTCATCAAAAGGGCTTCAATCTATTATTAAAGATTTAACTCAAAGATACAGAAGTTACTTTTGTATCCTTCTTGAGACTCATATTTCAGGTTCTAAAGCAGAATCAACTATCAAAAGGTTTGGTTTCAATGGTTGGTGCATTAGCGAGGCAAATGGTTTTTTCGAAGGAATTTGGTGCTTGTAGGAAAAGGATGAATGGAATATTAAACCTCTCCACATACATAAGCAATTTATTCACCTTGAAGTGAAATGGAGGGATGAAGCTTGTTGGAACTTCACTGCCATTTATGGTAGTCCGCAAGTTAGTAAAAGAATGGAGCTCTGGCAATGCTTGGAGGATATAGCTGAAAGCATAAATGGACCTTGGTGTTGTGGAGGAGATTTCAACTCTATTACCAATCTTAATGAAACAGGGGGTTCTTCTAACCTTTCTCAAGATACAAATAATTTTATAAATTGTCTTAACACTTGTAATTTACATGATTTAAATTTTTGTGGCCCTCCCTTTACTTGGCAAAGAGGGAATGATAAAAGATGTTTAGACCGTTATGTTGGTAACCTAGAATTCTCTGCTAGATTTTTAGATGTGGGAGTTAAACACTTACCTAAACTCAAGTTTGATCACTTACCTATTCTCCTTGATTTTCAGATGGCCGAAACCGAGGTTGGTCCAAAGCCTTGTAGATTCTTGGCACCTTGGATCCTCCACCAGGATTACAATAATATGGTGAACCAATGTTGGGACAAAAACAGCAGTCTTTTACAAAATATCTAGAGCTTCACTGACAATGCTAGAATCTAGAACAAGGAAGTATTCGGTCACATTTTTGAGAAAAAATAGAAAATTCTAAATAGAATGGAAGGCATTAATAACAAGCTATCTTTCACTGTAAACCCTTTCCTTAAAAAACTGCAAAGGGAGCTCTGGAAGGAGTATGAAGCTATAAATGTTCAAGAAGAGGCTTATTGGATCCAAATGTCAAGATGTAACGATATAAAGTTTGGAGACAAAAATTCTAAATATTTTCATAAAAAAGCCAATGGAAGAAAGAAGAGGAATAAGATTGTGGCTTCAAAAATAGAGCAAGGAGAATGGGTGGAAGATACTCGAATGCCTCTGCTTTTCCTATTACTGGTTGCTTTGCGAAACTCTACTCAGCAGACTCGAATGCCTCTGCTTTTCCTATTACTGGTTGCTTTGTGAAATTACAGGAAATAAATTACATGGATATTTCCAGAAATGTTACAGATGAGGAGATTAAGGATGCGGTTTTCAGTTTAGGAAGTTGGAAAGCACCGGGTAGCGACAAACTACTAGCAAAATTCTACCAACATTCATGGAATATTGTTGCAAACTCCATAATCGACTGGGTTAAGAAGATTTTTCGGGATTCGGATAACATTGCTGAGTCTAATAGAACTCTAATTGGTATTATTCCAAAAATTCTCTCCCCTGAGAACTTTGGACATTTCAGGCCTATTAGCCTCTGCAATGTATGCTATAAATTTGTGACAAAAATTTTAGTGTCTCAGTTGAAAAAATATATGCCTACTCTTATCTCCAATACACAAGCTAGCTTCGTGCCTGGCAGGATTAGTGCAAACAATATCCTAGTAGCTCAAGAG
This sequence comes from Arachis ipaensis, assembly GCF_000816755.2. Taxonomy (NCBI): domain Eukaryota; kingdom Viridiplantae; phylum Streptophyta; class Magnoliopsida; order Fabales; family Fabaceae; genus Arachis; species Arachis ipaensis. The sequence continues at coordinate 5,536,115 of NC_029789.2, read as the reverse complement.
GTGGTTCATACAATGAGATACAGGAGTCATGGTAAAGGAATGATGGCTATCAAAATTAACCTTGAGAAAGCCTATGACAGATTGAATTGGAGTTTCATTATAGCAACTTTGGAGGATACAGGCATCCTGGAGAATATCATTAACATCATAAAACATTATATCACAACTTGCACCATGAGCATTTTGTGGAATGGCTCATCGCCAAACGTTTTCTCCCCCCACTAGGGGCATCAGACAGGGAGACCATCTTTCTCCATATCTCTTTGTTCTATGTATTGAAAGATGATATCGTCTTATAAATAAATTAATAGAAGATAAAAAGTGGGAGCCTATTTCTCTCACACGAAATGGTCCTAAGATTTCTCATTTATTCTTTGCAGACGATATTGTTTTGTTTGCTAAAGCTGACACGGGACTGGTGAAAGTAATAAAAGAAGCACTCCGTCTGTTTTGTGACAGCTCTGGTAAAAGGATTAGTTTCAACAAATCATGTGTTTATTTATCAAAGAATGTAAATCACAACGTCAGAAACCAACTTAGTCAAGACCTAGGTATTTCCCTAACAGCTAACTTAGGAAAGTACTTGGGGGGTTCCTCTCATCCATGAAAGGTGCAGCCAACATCACTTCCAGCACATTATTGATAAGATGCAATTGAATCTCTCAAACTGGAAGAAAAAGTCTTTTTTCTTGGCAGGAAGATGCACTCTTATTCAATCCGTCCTCTCAACTATTCCGAGTTACTGTATGTAAACTATGAAAATTCCAACTGCTGTCTGCAACAAGATTGACAAGGTTTGTAGAGACTTTCTCTGGGGTAGCAGTGAGGGGGAGAGGAAAATTCATCTAATGAACTGGGATAAAATTTGTCAAACAAAAGAAAAATGAGGTTTAGGTATCCAAAAAGTGCAGGAGACAAACCAGTTGTGTCTCATGAAGTCAGCTTGGGAGCTCATCCATAAGAGGCAATCACTTTGGGTGCAAATTATGAGGGCCAAGTATGGTTGCGAAGAGGATATTGTCCCGAAGGTTCATATGAAAGTAAATAATTCAAATGCTTGGAGTGGAATTGTTAAAGTTTGGGAGAATTTCAGTAGGAATATCATCTGGAGGATCGGTAATAGTCACAGGGTCTTGTTTTGGAAGGATCTGTGGGTGCCAGGAATAGGTAAGCTGGAAGACTTAGCTATATCTCACCTGGATGGGGAAAAGACTTAATGAGAATGTTGCTGCCTATGTCACGAAGCAATGAACCTGGGATTGGGACACTATTCGACAATATCATCCTGAAGAAATTATTGATCATTTGCGTATTCTTAAAGCGCCGAATGCCTACATTGGGAAAGACATGGTGGGGTGGCTACCTACCCCAAGTGGGGAATTCTCTATCAAGTCAGCCTATGAGACATACTTTAACGGAGGTGGAGAAACTAACTATATTCACAAACAGGTATAGAAGATTAAAATCCCTCAGAGGCTAAAAGCTTTCAGTTGACTCTTAAGTCATAAAGCTCTCCTAACAAATTCTAATAGAAGGAAAAGAGGGCTTACAGATGATGATAGATGTCCGAGGTGCAATGAGAAGGAGGAGACCATGCTCTATGTTTTGCGAGATTGTCCTTACGCTCGCAATACCTGGACCAGCATGATAAATAGAGCCAATCAGACTAGATTCTTTAATCAGCCTTACCAAGAATGGTTAAAGACTAACTTGTTCAATGGCTCTCACCACCAAAATGGTCAGTCTTGGACCATTATTTTTGTAACCGCGTGTAAGACCCTTTGGAGGTGTAGGAATGATTTAATTTTCAACAACCTAAATCTGCAGTACAACAAGGTTCCGTTCTTAGTGATTGACTTGCAGAAAACTACAGTTCAACTCTTTCAATTGTTGAAAGGAGTAGCAGGGTTCTGAGACATACCAGAGACGAGCAAGTGTGTTGGGAACCGCCAGAGGAGAATTGGGTGAAGCTCAATGTCGACGACTCGGTTCTTCAACAAGGTAGTCAAGGTTCTTGCGGCGGCATCTTAAGGAACTCTGAAGGAGACTACATCGCAGGGTTTAGCATGAACATTGGATGGTGTAGCATCACGATGGCAGAACTTTGGGGCATATATGTGGGGGTGAAACTTGCTATGGATTTGGGTATCACCAATCTGATAGTAGAATCAGACTCTATGTGTGCTGTGAACCTCATAGGAAAGCCCTCAATTGATCTCTATGCTAACTCTTCACTTATTAGATCAATTAAAGAGATTCTCACAAGGTTGAGCGAATTAAGCATATCTTCAAAGAAAGAAATTTTTGCGGAGATGTTCTTGCGAAAATGGGTCATGAGAAAGAGGCAGGAATCATGGGATACGTTCATCCTCCTTCCTGGTTGAAATATCATCTCCTGGCCGACATTAGAAGAATGAAGTTCACGAGTTAGTAAATTTTCACTTAAAAGTGATTTTGAATAATATAATCTAAATAATATTTACTTTATTATAATCTATTTTGATATAAAATTGTCAAATATAAATCATATTAACAACAATTCACTTTTAACCAAAATTCATTTTACAAAATCAATTTTATACAAACTCTTATTTACACATTTTAATCTAAACACACATTAAATGCATGTGCATGTGCTCTACATTTTTTCTTTATCAAAGCTAAAGTTTGCTTTACTACCTAAAAACAAATTTAAATATTGTTCAACTTAATTACTAATTCAGGAAAAGCAAGTAAGAGACACTGTAGATGCTGTTGAAACTTGAAGTAAAGGTATTTCAAAGAATACAAAAGCTGCACATTTATACTTTTGGAATTGAGTACAGGCCAACGTGCACGGTATTTGGCTTGGCAAAAATGATTGCAATACTCCATAAAACCTAATCTTTTGTTGTAAAAATTTGATATATTAATGGGCAAATATATTATTTGTGTTGTGATAAGATTGATTATGTAGATGTTTATTTTTAAGAGAGAATAAATTTAATAATATTAAAAATATAATATTTTGTAGGGCAAATCACATAACTAAGCCAAGGGGAGCAGAAAATTACACAGATAAGCCAAACCGAAAATTGGTTCATGAATCCACCAATGCACATTTCTATATAGTTCGAATTAGCATGCTTCGAACTTGATTTGCATGTAATTCGAATCACCTTGATTCGAATTACATACACACGTACACACTCACTAATTCAAATCAGTCTGATTCGAATTACACATAACTTAATTCGAATAAGGGTGATTCGAATTACACTTTTGAACGAAACCCTAAGTAATTCGAATCTGGCTGATTCGAATTACTCACATTCTGGCTCTAGTAGTAATTCGAATTGGGGTGTTTCGAATTACACTGGATTCAGCTATAAAAGGAGTTTGAACCAACCTCATTCGAATCACTTTTCCATTCTCATACCCCACCAAATTCCAGAGAAAACGACCCAGATTCGCTCCGACAAAGGCTCGAGCAGGATACTTAGCCTATGGGGGACGATCCGAAAAGACTATATCATTTGGATGGAGTTGCTCATATAGCCGGGGTCATCAACGACGAGGTTAGTAGTTAAAGTTTTTCTTTTAGTGGTTTGTTTTAGTGGTTTTGCAAGTGGTTTTGTAAGTGGTTTTGCATGTGGTTTATTGTAGTGGTTTATGTTAGTGGTTTTGCAAGTGGTTTTGTTAGTGGTTTTGCATGTGGTTTATGTTAGTGGTTTTGCATGTGGTTTATTTTAGTGGTTTTGTTGGTGGTTTATGTTAGTGGTTTCGGAAGTAGTTTATGTTAGTGATTTATGCCGGTGATTTTGCTAGTGGTTTATGCTAGTGGTTTAATTTAGTGGTTTTGTTTGTTGTTTTGTTGGTGGTTTATGTTAGTGGTTTTGTTAGTGATTTCGGAAGTGGTTTATGTTAGTGGTTTATGCCAGTGGTTTTGCAAGTGGTTTATGCTAGTGGTTTATGTTAGTGGTTTTGCATGTGGTTTTTGTTAGTGGGTTATGTTAGTTTTTTATGTTAGTGGTTTCTGTTAGTGATATGTTGTTAGTGGTTTTGTAAGTGGTTTTAATTATGCGGTCCTTCATATGCGCAGCCCTAGCGGTGCATCTCTAGCATGCGGCAGCAGCAGGGCATGCGACTCAATGAGAGGTACGTTCCGTACTTGCAGATGGTGGGATTATACCATCTTGCGAGACTGAAAGATAGATGGTTCAGATTGGATGAGCCCATTGCCAGTGCTTTCGTTGAGCGGTGGCGTCCAGAGACGCACACATTTCACATGCCGTTCGGAGAGTGCACGATCACACTACAGGACGTGGCGTACCAGTTGGGGTTGCCGGTCGAAGGACGTTATGTCAGTGGTTGCTTGTGGTTCCAGGAGTTGCTTGGTGTGTTACCTCCTGCGAACCAAATTCAGAAGTTTGCAGTGAACTCTACCTGGTTCTAGGAGACGTTTGAAGAGTGCCCCGAGGGAGCCGACAAGGAGACAGTCAGGCGCTATGCTCGTTCCTATATCATGATGCTGTTGGGCACTCATCTGTTTGCCGACAAGTCCGGCAACCGTGTTCACATTAGGTGGCTACCCTACGTGGCTAGGCTTGAGGAGATGGCTGGCTACAGCTGGGGGTCGGCAGCACTAGCGTGGTTGTACCGGTGCATGTGCCGAGTGGACAACAGACATGTGGTGAAGTTAGCCGGCCCATTATAGTTACTTCAGTCTTGGATCTTTTAGGGCTTTCCTGGGTTTAGACTTGCTGGGTATGATACATTCAGCTGGCCCTTGGCCTCGAGGTACTGTTGTCGGACTTTTCTATTTCGTCTTAAATTATTTTATTCCATGTCCGCTTATAATGTTATACTATTTGCTCATACTTTTCTTTCGTTATAACACCGATGTGAGTTGTAGGTGGTCAGGTCACAATCCTTCCGCTAGTGAGAAGGGACCTCGGGTGCAGATATAGAGGCTAAGGATAAACCTGTTACAGGCTGGGAATGTGAGTATACTAACCGCTTATTTTTAATTAAGTAACCTTTCATACTTCGCATCACGATATGGCCTAACGTTGTTGATATGTATTTGCAGTTTACTTGGATGCCGTATAGCTCTCCCGACATCCTTCAGGTTGTGCATCCGGAGGTGTTGGAGCCTCGTCATACGGAGTTATGGCGGTGTGTGATGACATTGATATATTTCGCCGTCATAGAGTGGCATCAGATTGATCGGGTGCTACCGCAGTTCGGTGGAGTAAGCCCCGCCCTCAGCCCATCCTGAACATCAACTTCTTGATGTCGAAGGACGGCAGAGGCGGTGATCGTTGGTTCCTATACAGTTTGTAGTTCTGGCATCTTCATTGGGAGAGCCGTGCAGATCACGTTCTCCAGTTTGATGTTGTCGCAGACCCAGATCCCTCACATGACTTCTTTGATTGGTGGGGTCAGCATGGTAAGAGATTCTTGTCACCAGAGACGTACCTTGGGGATCCGAGAGTCGTGCCTATTCCTGTCGAGACCACGTAGAGGGGTGTCGGACGAGTGCCTGAGATGGATCGTGTTAATGACGTTCCAGGTAGGCGTCGGGTTGAGCGGAGAGCTCGTGTCGGGACACGACGGAACCAACGTGAGTGGAGGTGGCTCGACCAGGCCATGGAGGAGGGTGACACAACGGTGAGGGGTGGAGGCAGACGACGAGGGCGTGGAGGCCGACGCAGGGCGCATGCTGGGGTGGACGATCACGATGGTCGTGGTGACGATGACGACGATGGTGATTAGCACTGGCCTGGTGGGGGAGATGCAGGAGGCCATGTTGGTGGAGGGGGCAGAGGGATCCTTGCTGGGATAGGGGGAGTTAGTCCTCGTCATGGAGGTCATGGTGGAGAGTGGTATGGGGCCGGTGTGGGAGATGGTTCGGCCCAGGGTGACGGTGGACTTGGATCAGGGCCGCTCGGCGATTACTTCGTTGGTGTCCCCGGTAACTGGTGCGGAATTTATAACCATAAACTAACCGGCAAGTGCATCGAGTCGTACCATGTAATACCTCAGGTGAGTGAGGGTCGATCCCACGAGGATTGATGGATCAAGCAACAATGATTGAGTGATTGGCTTAGTCAGACAAATAGAAAATGGTGTTGAGAGTTCAAAAGCATTAAACAGTAGATTCAGAATATCAAAAGGTAGGCAATAAATAAGTTGAGAATAATATATGGAGAAACAGTTAAGGCTTCAGAGTTATCTATTTTCCTGATTAACTTTGCTTACTAACTATTTTAATTATGCAAGATTTAATTCATGGAAAACCCTATGTGACTAAACCCTAATTCCTTAGGCCTTTTTAGTCTCCTCTAACTTTCATCAACTGCCAATTCCTTGGTCAATTAATTCCAATTAAAGGGTGAAGTTCAATTCTAGTTATATGCCACAGAAATCCTAATTACCCAAATATAAGAGGATTATATGTCACGTATCCCGTTAAATACAGGTAATTAGAAATTTAGGAGAATATATTTTCAAGCTGTTGTTCAAGTAAAGAGCTTTTCTAATTTATACAAGAACTCAATTAGAAAGTGGGTCATACTTCCATTCCACCCAATTTCATAAAATAAAGAATGAAAATAATTCTTAAATTATATGAATCAATACATGAATTAAAATAGAAAAATAATAGAATCAATCCATACAATAGACAGAGCTCCTAACCTTAACAGTGGAGGTTAAGTTGCTCATGGTTCAGAGTGGAAACTAGCTTTTAAATTGTAAATTCAAATGAGGTGGAATAATCCCCAGAAGAGAAGTTTCTTTTTTCTTTTATATCTAATCCTGATTAATGTAAATTATATTTTCTAAAACTAAAATAATATCTTTTCCTATTTTTAAATTAGAATTAATTAACAATCCGTGCGAGCCTTGTAAGCGTGGGGACCACTTGGTTTCACTAGGATCCACGCCTAACCACGGGAATAGTTGTGCCTTACTTGAGGGATGCAGGGAGTTTTGGCGTGTTGAACTCACATGGTATGCCTTACTTGAAGATTATTGCACCTTACTTGAGGAGTCAAGGCAATTGTTGCATGTTGTTGTTAATGTCTTGAGCCTAACTTGAGAAATCTCAAGTTAGGCGCAGCCTTGGCCGAATTGGTGAGAGAGAATCATGGACTATTATATATCATTGGAAAGCTCTGGAAGTTATCTTTCTAATGTCACTAGATTCACGTCCATTGGATCTCTGTAGCTCGAGTTATTTAGGTTTGAGTGCAGAGAGGTCAGGGTTGACAGCATCATTCGCCTTCTTCTCTTTTTCTGCGAAAACTCCATCAAATCCAGCCAAATGCTACCTAAAATAAACAGAATTGTACACGACTCAAATTAACATCCATAGTGGCTAAAAAATAATTAATTCTTGATTAAACTCAACAAATTAAATGCAATTTCACTAGGAAAATAGTGAGCTTAAAAATAGATTTTCTCTTTAAATATCTTATTATGACAATTCTGAAACTCTGTGGTGAGATCGTATGGTTAGGTTCTCACCCCCTACAGCTTTATCTTTTCAGGAGACGGATGAAAAAGCTCACGAAGGGTTGTATTGCATTTCGCTTAGTCGATAATGCTGTTTAGTTTTTATTTATTTACCCCTCGCCATCAATATTATATTATGTAAGAGGGATATGAGTTGTATGATTTGTATGGATATAATATGTAAAAGTTACTTGAGTAAGAAGTGTTGTACATGTATATGCTTGTTTTGTTTTATTTAAAAAGTATTCTTTTTCCCGCTTTTTTTTAAAAGAACCGTGATACTATTTCGATTCAAAGGCTCATATGTTATTATTAAATATATAAAATCATTGTAATACTTCTTACTATCAGAGTAGCGCATCCAGAAGCGTGACATTCTGATAGTGAGGGTGTTATAATCCAAAATTCTGATATGATTTTAACGCCAGAAGACGTTCAGGTACCTAAAAATTGTGAAAATGATGAGATCTCGATAAATTATATCTTTATAGGAGAAAAATGGGAGCAAAATAAGACAATTGTCAATAAATATTTGCATATAATGTGGCATTAAATATCATGCATCAAAGTAAGAATCTTGATCCAAGAATAGTTGAAGAATGTCGACAAATGAATGATTGGCCAAAATGAGAAGAAGCTATGAAGGCTAAGTTAGGCTCATCACTTGCAAAACTTGAAGTCTTTGGACCTGTAGTCCATACATCAGAAGATGTAAAACCTGTTGGATACAGGTGGGTATTTGTGAGAAAACGAAATGAAAAAAATGAAGTTGTATGCTACAAGGCTCGACTTGTGGCACAAGGTTTTTCACAAAGGCCCGGTATAGATTATGAAAAAACATATTCTTCTGTAGTGGATACAATAACATTGTGTTATTTGGTCAGTATATCCGCATATCATAAACTACAAATGTATTTAATAGATGTGGTAACAACTTATTTATACGGATCATTAGATCGTGATATCTATATGAAAGTCCCTAAAGGACTAAAGATATCTAAACCATCCGATGAATATTCACAAGGGTTATACTTATTCAAATTGCAAATATCTTTATATGGTCTGAAGCAATCTAGACGAATGTGGTATAATCGTCTTACTAAGTATCTGGCCAAAAACGGATTCAAGAATGATGATATCTGTCTATGAGTTTTTATAAAAAAATTTGCATCTAGATTCATTATAATTGTTGTGTACGTTGATGATTTAAATATCATTGGAACTCCTGAAGAGATTCCAACAACTATAAAAGCTCTAAAAGAAGAATTTAAGATGAAAGATCTTGTAAAGACTAAATTTTGTCTCGGCCTGCAAATTGAACATACAAAAAAAGGATCTTTATTCATCAAATAAGATACACAGAAAAGATATTGAAGAGATTTTATATGGATAAATCACATCCATTAAGTACCCCAATTATCGTAAGGTCTTTGGATGTGGAAAATGATCAATTCCGTCCTAAAGAAGAAAATGAAGATATCCTTGGTCCTGAAGTACCATTTCTTAGTGTCATTGGAGCGCTAATGTACCTTGCTAATAATACACGGCCTAACATATCATTTGCTGTAAATTTACTAGCAATGTATAGTTTCTCTCCAACCAGAAGACATTAGAATGGAATCAAACATATCTTTCGATATCTTCATAGAACGGTTGATATAAGATTGTTTTACCCATATGGATCCAAGTCACAATTAGTTGGCTATGCAGATGTTGGATACTTGTTTGATCCACACAAAAGGAGATCTCAAACAGGATACTTATTCACGTATGGTGATACAGCTATATCATGGAGGTCCATGAAACTGATGATAGCAACAATCTCCTCTAATCGTGCTGAAATACTAGTTATACATGAAGCAAGTCGCGAGTGTTTTTGGCTCAGGAGTCTGATCCAATATATTCTGTCATCATGTGGACTAATTGATCAAAAGATAGCTCCAACTGTTCTGTTTGAAGATAATACAGCATGCATTTCTTAACTTAAGGGTGGATACATCAAAGGTGATAGAACAAAGCATATTTCTCCCAAATTCTTCTTCACTCATGACCTTCAAAATCAAAGAACAATTGATGTCCAACAGATCCACTCAAGCGATAATCTAGTAGATTTATTTACAAAGTCGCTTCCAAAATCCTCTTTTGAAAGATTGGTACATCAAATTGGGATGTGCCAATTTTGAGATATTAAATGATGTTGACAAGAGGGGGAGATTGTACTCTTTTTTTCTTGGTTAGGTTTTTTTTCATTGGATTTTTCTTGACAAAGTTTTTAATGAGGTAAACAAATATAGAGAAAATTGTGTAATATAGAGAAAATATAGTGTATAGTTTTATGGCAATAACTATTTTTAAATTACCAATTAAAGTTTTAAAATGGTAACTATCAATTGGTTTTTTTATTATCAATTTAATGAGAGTTAATATTTAAAATAATTCCTAAATTTTGATTTTTAAATTAATTTAGCTCTCAAAATCCTAATTGACTCGATTTATATCCGAAAATTTTGAGGCAGGACTCAAATTGACCCTTTTGTAGGTCTTTATTTTTTTCAAAGGAATCATTAGTAAATTAGAGTCTATGATGAGAAATTTTTTTTAGAAATGACAAGTTGATGGAAGATGATTGAATCTTGTTAGTTGGAAGGTACTGGTTACTCCAAAAAAATATGGAGGCTTGGGGATTAGAGATCCTTATTGTGTGAATATTGCTCTTCTTGGGAAGCTAGTTTAGATTTTTTTCTAACAGTCAAACAAGTTATGGGTCCGATTGTTGGATGCCAAATACCGATCATCTCTATATGACTGTTTTAGTTGTCCTAAGAACAAGGGCTCTCCCATTTGGAGGAGTCTTTGCAAGGCTTGGGAAGTGTTGAAGGATGGGTTTACTTGGTGTATTGAGGATTTGAACCAAAATTTTTTGTTTTCTAATTGGAGGAGAGAAGGACGGTTATCTAATGAGATGGATTACGTTCACATTTCTGATTCGAATCTCTGGATACAAGATATTTGGTCGGTTGGTAGGTGGCATTTGGATACTCTTTATTCTCTTTTATCTCAAAATCTGAAAGGTAATATTCTTTCTTACAATCCAAATGTGCAAGCAGGTCCGGAAGTGGGTTGGTGTTGGTTTGAGTCTGCTGCCAAAGTTTATAACTCACGCAATGATTACTTGTGGTTGTGTAAGCAGCTGTTTGGTTGTGAGGAGCGGGAGAATTGGCTTTGGCTTTAGCGCCAGCTTGTTCCGGAAAAGCACAAGTTTTTGGCTTGACTGTGTCTTAAGGAGGCTTTTTCTACTGCAAGTTTTCCTTCAGAAGAGGGATGTCGTCATCGGATAGGTGTCCAAAATGTCTTTCTATCTAGGAATCGGCTTTACATTGTATTCGGGATTGTCCAAAAGCTCAGCTTGTATGGTATATGTTGGATATTTCTTGTCATCCTTTGGATTTGAAGAACTAGTTCTTGTATCATAGCAGAGAGCATCCGTTCAGGTTCTTTTCGGGACTTTGGTGGATATGGCGAGTAAGGAATAATGACATTTTTTATCTATATGAAACTAGGCCTCCGAAAAAAGTGATTTGTCTGGCACTAACTTCAGAAAAGGAGATTAGGAATATTTTTGAATTATAACATATGTCCCTTCCCTCTATTCTAAATGGTTTTTGGAATCCTTCATCCATTGGTACTTTTAAGATTAATTGTGATGCTAGTTATTCTGGTTCGGGTGATAGTGTTGGTTTTGCTTGTGTTATTAGAAATTGTAATGAGAGTTGGCAAAGGGGTGTTTGGAAGAAATGATTGAAAGTAGGGAATTGTTTGTTATTTGAAGAGAATATCTCTTAACTTGAAATGTGGGTCAACGAGATGTTATTTGTGAGACGGATTGTGTGGAAGCATTTAATCTTATTACTAACTACCAAGATGATTTTGAATTTATTGATTTATTGGTGCTCAAAATAAAAAATATCATGTATTAAAATTGACGTGTTGATTTTTGTTTAATTATAAAAAATGTAAATACAGTAGCAAATGTTATGACAAAAATGACAATAAAATCATAACTTTTTCATATAGAACTTTCTTTACCCTCGAAAAGAATTTATGAAGGTGAATTATAGTGTACAGATTTTAAGTTTACAGATATTCCCATAACATAACTCTTCTTGCAACACGTGTATTATTTTGTCTTTATGTTGGGGAAGCAATTTGGCCAGCTGCGGTGACTTAGGTGACTTAAAAAAAGTTGGTGGCTTGGCTTGGTTAGGCACAATAAAAAAAAGTTATTTATGTTGCATTGGACTTTTTTTTTTTGTTGTATATGAATTGGTTTTTGACTCTCTTAATTTTTTTTTTCTCCTTAATGGCTCCTGTGTAAAAAAATATTCTATGAAAATTTTTGAGAATTAGCAACTTTTAGTAGTTTTGGTCATTATTTAGCCAGCATAAATATTAAATTATTTTTAACAAATTAATTTTATTAATTTATGTATGCAAATTCTAAAAAATATAGGTACAAACTGTATTGATTTATGTGTATAAAATTTTAGTAAATATAAATACAAATTATATGCTTTTGTTTACAAAACGTCTATAAATATAGATATAAATTATTGTTAACAAAAAATAATAATATTCGCTAGCGGCTATGCAATATTGCTCATATTCAAATTATTGTTAATAATAATAATAACATTTTATTTATTCAATTATGAAGTATATTTAAAAATTGGCATTATGTTTTCAATTATTTACATATTTATTTAAGTATTTTTTTTATTAATCTGTGAAATACTTCTAAATTCTAATAGTATTTATACTTGATACATGTATTAAAATGACTAAAAAAAATACAAACAAAGAAAAATTTTATAAGAAGAGTCTAATTATGCAATGTTTATATATAAATAGTCCTTGGATTTGATTGTGGTGAAATTGACTTGATTTTTTTTTAATTTGTAATTAAGTAAAATAATTACATGAGTAAAAAAATTGGAGAGTTATGTATTTATAATGTACATTGTCTTTGATTCTTAGACCGAAAAGCACAATTCAACTTCCTTATAATTTTTTTAGTCGTATGTAAATTAATTAAAATTTAAATCAAATTCAAAATTTTAATCTCTATTACAATTACAAAACTTTAATCCCGAAAATAATTACTTTAGAATATAAAAAATTAAATATGAAGATCATCAACTCATTTTGAATCAATACTTTGTTATTGATTTTATTTAATTAATAAATACTACATACTAGTAATATACACAATTTAGATACTGTGACAATAATTAACACAAATAATTTAAAATGAGTTAAAGAGAAGGCTTTTTAAAAGTTATGAAAAAGAAAAATGTGCATTTTATAAATAGAAAAAAGAAAAATGTTATTTTAGTATCTTTTAGAAAAAGAGAGTAAATTTTTTTCTTAAATTTTATCAACAATAATATATAGTTATAGATAAGTTTGGATTAATATTATGACTAATTTATTACCAATATATTTATTTCACTTATTAATGGTAGAAGATTGTTTCTAACTATAAATTAAAGACTCGTTTTTTTGACAGAAACACTATATGTTCATTGTCAAGTTGATATAAAATTAGTTTTTTAAGTTATTAAAACGCTTATTTAATACTAATTGAATGTGTAAAAGTATTAGAGCCTCATCTATTCTTAATATATAAAAGTAGATACATAAGTATGCACCACATTACTTTTGAGACATTTCTTTCTTTCTACTAATGCCATGTCAGCAATATTGCTTACTTGGCACAACTTTACAATCAACCACTCAATTCTTGCCAAATCAACTATTATTTTCAAATCAGCAAAAAAAATAAAATATACAAATAAAAAACTAAAAAATAGAATCTAATAAATTTGTAACCTACAAATACATTGAATTCATATTCCTATATTTATTATATCTTTACCGTTATAAACAATACAATAAATTTATAACCGCAATAATTAATTTATTAATTTTTATAAATAACTCACTAAAGGTAATAAACATTTATATTACAAATGTCATAATAATATTATTAATCATAATAAATTTTACGTTATAAGTATTTAAATTTCATACCATTTAAACTACATATATAAGTCTCTTATCAATATTCCTTCACATAACATCAAATTTAGTACAAAAAAATTTATTTTCAAACTGTACATCTCAAACTTACTCAATAGAGCATCATTCTTTCGGAGCAGAACGATTAGAAATCGAATAACTATCCAAGATCTAATGGCCATGCAGTGAGAATCCAAGGTTGCGAGAACCGGACCGGTCAATAAACCGGTGAGGTCACTGGTTCAATGGTTCACTGGTTCGACCGGGGTTCAACCAGTTTAATTAAATATTAAATAAAATTATTTAAAAACCTAAAAATAATTTTAAATATATAAATTCAATAATTTCTAACTTAATAAAATTTAAAATCTCACATAATAAATTATCCATAACTTAATATTAGAGGTCCACAAACAACTTCAAACATCAAAGTTTATAACTAAACAACTTCATAGATCATTAAAAAAAGAGAAATATAGTGATACTAAGAAACCCAAAAGAATTTAAATTGACATGGCTTGTATACATATCATCTAGCAACACTTAAATTGTAGCTGTAAAGTATAAATAGATTGAATGATACTATTCAAAACAAAGGTATATTAGTACAGACAAGCATAGTTTGTTGATACATAACAACCAGTTTACCATATGAACGACTTTGAAATACACTGATTCAGATATATAGAAGCACATTGACACTGTTTTTGAAAACATATCAGACTATGAATCCAAACTAATCTGAAAACATATCAGCAGCAAAAACTAAATTGAATCGAATTCCACAGTCAGAATCCAAATTAAATTGAATTCATAATTACATCACCATTCAACAAATTGAATAAATAATGTCTTCTGGCTGTTGTTCCTGTTCCATCTTCAACACCCAGCAAAAATAAATTAACCTTCAACAAAAATAACTCAAACAAATTAACCCAGCAAAAAAAATATTTAATCAAATCATTCAATCAATCATTATTTCAGAAAATCAATAACTCAGATTAAGCAAAATTATCAAACTCAGAATCAGAAATCAAAGAACCCAAAACCCAGAATCGGTATTATTAACAAATGTACAAACCAAGCAATATTAATTAAAGCAGCAGCGCTTACCGGCGGCGAAGGAGGAAGGAAAGTGAGGCAAGGGAGGAATAGGAAGCGACGGGCTGATGACAACGGAACAAGGGAAGTGAACTCGAACAGAGAGCGACAGAGAGCTCAAAGCTCAGACACAGAGAGAGTGAGTGAGTGAGAGAGAGAGCGCGCGCTTGAAGAGATGACGATCGACCGGGAAACCTTCGCGACGGTTATGCCACGGGGTCAACGCTTCCTTTGTGCGACGGTGACGAGAAGAGGAAAGATGAGAAGGGATTGGCGATGAGAAGAGTGCGACGGCACCCACGATTCCCGCCGGCGGCGAAAGCACCATCTAACGGAGAAAAAAAGTTCGGCCATGGAGGATTGCGATGGCGGGCTGGTGGCTGGGGTTAGGTTAGGGTAAGGTTTCTGATTCTCAAAGATGAGATGAAAAGGTGGGGGTGGTGTGGGAATGACGCGTTGGAAAGGGAAAACTGGAACTGATTGTGATTATTAGGGTTACGCGTTTTGCTTTTGCCATTTTCTCTTTTTTTTTTTTTTTTTTAAATAGGGCAAAACGACGTCGTTTTGCATGTCTGATTTCAAACCAAAAAACCGCCAAAAAACCGGACGGTTCTCCCGGTTCACCGGTTAACCGCCGGTTCGACCGGTTCTTCTACTGGTTTTTTGCTAGACGATTTTTAACGTTACCCGGACCGGCTAGATGACCGGTTCCCAGTTTTTCCGGTTGAACTGGCCGGTCCGGTTCGATTTTCAGAACCATGTGAGAATCTGATCAGGTATGACAAAAAAAAATCACAACATGCATCATACATTCATACTTACTCAAATACCATATACCTAATGATAATATAAATTGAATATTGGAATGGGAAAAGATCTTCACAATTTTAGCAACTATAAATGAAATTGATGATAAATTAGGATGGAACTATGTTAAATATAAAAAGTGTCAGAAGAAAGCATATAAAAAAAAGAAACAACTACATTTGTGGCACATGTAATCAAACACCACAATATCAACAATAAGGTAACTCTATATACTTTTCATAATCTCATCTATCAAATTATTAGTTGCTAACCCAATACTTATTTTAGGTTCAGAATTCAATTAAAGGTTTCAGATCAAAGTGTTACAACAATTTTTGTACTAATTGATGGTGACGCAAAAAATTTATTGGGCACAATTGTTTCAAATCTAATGACATTTCAGAAAAATAATGACATTGAAGCACTACCCCATCAAGAGATTAAGGAGAAAGAAAACCATACAAATTCAAGACACATCTTCGAAAGAAGAACATACATACAAAGATGGAACCAAATAACATAATAGAAAATGCATCAAACTCAACAATTCATAAAGAACATGTCTTCACAAGAACCTACTACAAAAAGAAGAATGCAGCAACTCTAACAACCAACAAAAAAAAGAGGACGAGCGCCACATAAGATGACTAAGTCCATCAACTAAAACAAATACAAAAATCAAACCACCAAATAAAAATGTCACTTTGTACAATTCCAACATCCAAATCTTTTGTACTACAAATTATTTAAAATAAAACACCTTTTAAATTTAACTTCAATTTATACATATTTAATTTATTTCTACAAAACATAACAATTTTTAATATTTATTATATACTATTATTAATTTACCGCCCCGCACATCGCGCGAGTCTCTTTCTAGTTGATAGTTAAATACTAATCAAACTAATCTATAGATAACGTAAAAATGATCCCAAATTTGAAAGAATATTTTTGTTTTGTATTCAAATATTAATGTTGTTGTTATTATTGTTATTGTTGTTGTTGAAAGATTAAGTTGCAATAAAAGATGTTGTTGTTATTATTTTTAATAATCCAATACGAATTGATGACCAAATTTTTAATTCAATCAACTAAGTCAAACTGGATTTACCAATTCGACTAACAAGATGAAACTGAATTTAATAACTATGCTAAAAACAATTTTTACTAATTTTTTTTATCTAAGAACTTAATTTCATTAAACAAAAATATGAGGGTCATCTTGGTTTTTGGAAAATGTAATTTTTTTTCTTTTTGATAAACAGAAAAAAGCAATTGCACATTAAGATAGATTTTTTTAAACAAAATTAAATATTAAAAAAGTTTTTGCTTTTACTTTTTTAAAAAAGAAAAAGTATTATTGAATTAAAAAATTAAATTATTATTTTTTTAATGAAAATATTTTTTTAAATATCTAACATTTATAAAAATTTTATTCTTGAAAAAAAAAATACTTTTTCACTAAAAAAATCAATCCGAATAAATACTAACTATCAGTTACATAATAACTTTAGCATCACAATAACACACAACGAATTCAAATTATAACAGTTTAAATTTTTCTTTTACCTTTGGTATACCGTTTACTTATTTAAAATTTTAATTAGAGTAGTAAATACTTTAGAGTTTAAGAATTTTCTGTCATCTATAATAACATGATTTTCTTATTATATTTTATGTAATTGAAATTTATTTATTTTATACATTGTAACTGTTAAATAGATTCTAAAATTTTTATTTATGTTTTGAAATAAAATTTTATTCTAATCTTTTTAATTATTTTACCAAATTTATAATTATAAAAATAAAAATGTAAAAACTAATTTCTCAAGATTAAAAATAATAAAAATGTGGTAGAGAATACGATCACATACTTTGGCTCTTCTTAGGTTTAATATTAAATTTTTTTTCCTTTCTGGTTTAATATTAATTTTCATCTAATACTATTCTAGTAAACTAATAACCCCTATAGAACGGTTTTCATATACTAATAACAATAAATATAATAAAAAACTTCAAAAACCAAAGCATTCTCCAAAGATAAAAAAAAGTCCATTAATGGTGATCTAAAACTTACTAATAGCTCACCTATTTGCGTGGCTCCCTCAAGCTGAATATGATCTATCAAGCTGCTCTCTCAAAAGAGATAAAAAATCACGTGTTATAAAGCAGTTTAACCAAAAGGAATATCTATATATCTGTACAGATTTAAATTTGTACCGGAGAGCGACCCATTTAAGAATACACTTGAACGGATCTATTTAAGCAATTTTTATTTATTTATTTTA
Source organism: Arachis ipaensis (assembly GCF_000816755.2). NCBI lineage: Eukaryota > Viridiplantae > Streptophyta > Magnoliopsida > Fabales > Fabaceae > Arachis > Arachis ipaensis. The sequence goes on along the minus strand of NC_029789.2, from coordinate 5,518,338 downwards.
TTTTTATTATTTAATTTATTTAAGTCACAAAGAAAAATAGACTTTTTGTGTGTTTCTGTCACTGAAAACTAGCAAATTTTGATGACAACTGGCACTAAAACAACGTCGTGTAATTGTACGCGTCTAAAATATTGCAAAACGACATCGTTAAAGTTCTCTCCTTTTTCGCACCTCTTTTTCCTCTTTCGTCTCACATCCTCTGTGTCCCTTTCCCCCATCACACAATGACCAAACGACCTTCCGCCTTCGATGCTCTCAAGTCCGGCGCTCGCGCTGCCGCTGCCAAGAAGAAGAAATCTGAACAGTCACAGCTCTTCTCCCCAGAAACAGAAAATCCACATCCTCTACACTCCCCACACCAACCTCCACGCTAAACCCTAACAACCCCAAACCCTCCGAAACCGTTCCTACGCTGCCAAGTGACCCACCCAAGCAAGAACCGGAGAAAGAAGTCCCTCCTTCGACAAGACACGCCATGTGTCCTCTTCATCTGTCTTGCAGGAGCTGAACAAGCGCGTTCCACAGCTGAAGGCCAAGCCTTCGAAATTCGATCCTAGCTTAGTGGCTTGCTGGGAAATGGGCACGCCTGTGCCGTTCTCATTACTGGCCTTGGCGCTTGACATGATTTTTGAGGAGTCTGGGAGAATCAAGATGACAGATATTGCGTGTAATTTGATGAAGATTGTGATATACTCGAGGATCTTGTGCTTCTGATCTATCTCTTGGCGAAAAAGTGTGTGTTTTGATTCCAAGATGTCATTTTGATTCAAGAGTTGTGAAATTTAATTTTCATTTTAAGATTCTTTATTATTTTACAGTGCTTTGGATGCAAATTAAGCTAGTTGAAATGCATGTTAGGGGTTCCTCCAGCGCATGAAGGTTTGGAACTGGTTGGTAGTTTTTGAATGTCTCTTTTTCAATGCGGAATGTTTTGATGGGTTGCCATTTTGCTAAGGGATTTTTAAGAATGGGGGTTTGGGTGCTACGTCATCTCCATGTTAACGGTGGAATTCAAACTCTGACTAATGGGTTGCTATATGCGGAATTCGAACTGACCAATTCAAATTGGTTTTAATCGTGAAAATTTTAATCAATACTATTTATCATTGCACTCTATTCATTTTCAAGTGATTTTAATTTTTGATTCAAAAAAGTCCAAAAATATTTGTTATTGGCTATTAAAAAAAAACCTTCTTTTTCTTTCCATCTATATGTCATTAAAACATGAAGTTGTCGTTGAGAATAAAGCCTGTTTTTTTTTTTTCTTTGTCTAAGTATATAGTGGGCTTTGAAAGCCCAACAATGAAAGAAGGCATTAGTCTTTACTGTGGTTCTGTGGTGTGAAGGAAGCAATTGGTTGATAAGAATTAAATTAGTCTAAAGTTTATTTAAAGAGAGTAATAGTAGCATATGTTGTATGGATAACATTAAAGAAGCATAAGATAGAGGAGATGGTGCAAACACAAAGTATAAGGATGAGGAATTGGCTGGCTACCATACATCCAAGATAAAGAAAAAATTGCTAGAGATAAAACACACACACATATCTCTCTATCATATTCTTCTTACAACCATGGCACTCAGGCTGTGGGCTTCTTCAACTGCAAATGCACTCAAACTATCTTCAGCAGCTTCTAGAACTCATCAGCTCCCTTCTCCCTTCTCTCTCTCCAGATGCTTTTCCACCGGTATATATAACATTCTACCATACATTATCCCCTTGGTTCATGTTTGTTTTGCTTAATTAATTATCATGTTTGCAGTGTTGGATGGACTCAAGTACGCAAACTCACATGAATGGGTCAAGCATGAAGGCTCAGTGGCTACCATTGGAATCACTGACCATGCTCAGGTTTGTTATTGCTACACATATAGTTAGTTACAATGAAATTGAAGTAATGGATTGAATGAATTTAATTTGCATAATCAGGACCATCTTGGAGAGGTTGTGTTTGTAGATCTGCCTGAACCGGGTGGTTCAGTGAAACAAGGAGGCAGCTTTGGCGCGGTTGAGAGTGTGAAGGCAACCAGTGATGTCAACTCTCCAATCTCTGGTGAAATCATTGAGATTAACGCTTCTCTCAAGGAAACCCCTGGCCTGGTATGTATATGTTAGTTACTTCCTTAGTGAATATATATTAATTAACGGATTAACAATGATGCTTATTGTGACATTAATTAAGATAAACTCGAGCCCATACGAAGGTGGATGGATGATAAAAGTAAAGCCAAATAGTCCAGCTGAACTGGATTCTTTGCTGGGACCAAAGGAGTACACTAAATTCTGCCAGGAAGAAGATGCTGCACATTAAATATCTTTTAGTATGCATTGGGCTAACTGTTTCTTCACTATCTTATATTATCATCATCATCTTGTTATTTTAATGAACAGCTGCTTTTTTTTTCAACTGCTTTTCCCTTTCTTCTAAACTTTGAATTTTGAAGCGGTTGTACAAATTACAATGTAATGGAATGAAATTATTTATGCCAAGAACAAGTGTTATATGAAGGTGAAGTCTGTGGCCAAACCAAAATAAAGGCTAAGGTGGCCAAGGACAAATGTCCAATTTGAAAGGAACACGTGGCATTTTTGAAGAGAGTAGATCAGAGGAGTTGATTGAGTCAAATACGGTGACATTGTTAATGAACAGGGATAAATAGCTTAAATCTCTAATAAAAATTAATTAAACTTCTAACCGAGAGAGATTACTAACAGAGAAACACGACGAGGAGAGATCAAACGACCGCGACTCCAACAAGAGGAACGCGAGTCCGCGACGGAGTTGAGGTGCGTGGACAAAAAATGACCGTCAGCATGGCTTACATTAACCTGAGCGACGCCGACGGAAGAAGTGGGAGGAAAAGGTTAGGCTAGTCCGGCGGCTACGGCACCGTATGGCCGACGGTGAGTACCTGGGCGATAGAGAACGTAGGTTTCAGTAGCTGATAGGGTTCAGTGTGGGTCTGTCTTTAGTTTTCTCTGACGTATGGATGATGGATTTGTGTATTTTCCTTTTGGGGAAATGTTTTTTTTTTACTAAAGATAGGAAACTCGAACCCGTAACCTCTTAATTGAGTATGGAGAATGTTAGGGATAATGATTTTGTTGAATAATATGAATAACTATCACTCAAATAAAAACACATTACACCTTTAAATTAATTTTCTAAATTTTAATATTAAAACAACCATCTGTACACTAGTAAAATGAACATCTGATATATCTATTGTTTATATTATTTAATATTTTTATTATTTATCTATATTTTTTCTTTTAAAATTGATTTCAAACTTGCTTTGCTAGCAAAGAAATACCAAACAAAAGGATGAAAACTACTAATTAACTTAGTGTCTCACTTAATTTAATTTTACTATCCCTAAAAAATGAGCTTATCGTTATCAGCTTCTTATTATTAAATACTGTATTAGTTTTGCAATTTTAATTTAACCATAAATTATTACAAAATTTGCACTTTTTAAATTAAAAAAAAATGGGTTACAAAATAAATTTTTAACATCATTGTTACCTTTTAATTATAAAAGAATGCTACTAAAATGGTTTGATTTTCACATCTCTGTTTACAAATTAATTTAAAGTTTATTGTTTGTGAAATACGACGGGAGACGGAGAACATGAGAATTTGTAATTAGTTTTTTTTTTAATTAAATCCAATTTTACTTATAATTAATATAAAAAAAATTTCGTACTAACACGTTTTTGTGTAAGTTTTTTAATTCAGGTCTTAAAGAACTATTTTGGTTTCTTTAAATTTCACGATTAAAAGAATCTATGAATCTAATTCTAAAATAAATAAAAGCCCTTTCTTTATTTTTGAAAAATGCTATTTGTACACCAAAATCAGCCATCAATGTTGTTCCGTTCAGTTCAGGCCGAGATATACGTCTTCGAGTGAGGCTATCCACTTTGAGGGAGGGTTATATGTCACCTCAGGAATAAGTTCGAAGTTAACCTCGGCGCTTGCAGAAACACGGCGGCGGGAGCACCTGCAAAAAGCACTCCGACGCTCAAGTTAAAGAAGGTATTCAAATATGAGATAAATAAGTGAGAGTGAGAGTATTTTGTGTGACCTGACTTCTGGGTTGAGTTCGTTCGCTTATATAGACGGGTGGTGTGTAACGTTTTAGTTCGTTCCGAGATTCTCTCCTGTTTGTTGATAATGGAGGAGGCGTTGGTGACGTCTATCTGAATTTGATTTGGCTTTCCGTGTTTTTGGGACGTATCCGAATTATATGGTCGGTTACAGTCTCATCCGAGCTTTATGGTACACGTCATAGCCCCCAAGCCTGTTTGCTGTCTTTTGGAGATAGCAGGCAGGCTTTAGTTTGCTTGTTTTTCCCGCATATAATTTTGTTTATTTTTGTGGGTCTGGACCCTTTTGACTGTGCTTTGAATTTTGTTTGAAGTTGAAAAGACTGTTGCCTCGGAGACTTGTATCACAATTAATGCCCCCTCTTGCCGTTTTGGTTTTCGATGTTAGTGGGGGGCTGTTACTTACACTACCCACAATACTTAGTGGGCTTGCAATAATATCTTATTTGTTTTGGAACTGCTGTTCAGTTTTATTTTGTGTTCTTCTTCCAAGTATGACTTCTAAAGGTTAGCTTTCTTCTCTTGTCTTTTGTTTTTCTTTTCCTGTTTTCTGTAAATGGCAAGAGAGAAAGAGAAAGTATTGTTTTGGTCCCTCACGTTGAGGGTCGGAATCGAACCCGTCCCCGATGTATATTTTGATTTAAAATCATACTTAACGTTTTTTTTCGTATTAAAATCGTCCTTTTAATTTTTTTTGGACAAATATACCCTCACCACTACCAGCACAATTACCTCCTCCACCACCACCACCACCAACACCAACACCACCACCACAACCAGCACCACAGCCAGCACCACCACAACCACCACCACCACCACCACCACCACCACCACCAACACCACAACCAGCACCACAGCCAGCACCACCACAACCACCACCACCACCACCACAACCACCAAGAACACCAAACAAATGCAACAACACCAAACAACACCAAACCACACCAAACAAAAAACAGAAACAGAAACAGAAAGCAAGACCACCACCAACACCAACACCAACAACACCACCACCACCAAGAACACGAAAAATAGAAAGAAAAAAAAAACAGAAAGCAAGAAAGCATTTTTTATTATAGGGGTAGTTTAGGAATAAATTAAAAAATTTTATTAGAAAGGACGATTTTAAATTTAAATACGACTTTAAGGATGATTTTAAATCAAAATATACATCAGGGACGGGTTCGATTCCGACCCTCAACGTGAGGGACCAAAACAATACTTATCCCTTAATGCCCCCTCTTGCCGTTTTGGTTTTCGATGTTAGTGGGGGGCTGTTACTTACACTACCCACGATACTTAGTGGGCTTGCAATAATATCTGATTTGTTTTGGAACTGCTGTTCAGTTCTATTTTGTGTTCTTCTTCCAAGTATGACTTCTAAAGGTTAGCTTTCTTCTCTTGTCTTTTGTTTTTCTTTTCCTGTTTTCTGTAAATGGCAAGAGAGAAAGAGAAAGTGAAATCTGTAGAGGAGAAAAAAGATAACCCTTATCATTGGGTGCATGACGACGTGAAGACCCGTTCTTCTTCGTATGTGAATGTTGATTCGATTCGTGAGCTTCAGGGTTTGAAGGTGGTTAAGGAGGGTTCTGGAGTGAAAATGGAGTTTCTTTGTTGTTCTGGAGAGGATAGGGTTTGTGAAAGGAGGGGGATTGGCAGTACTTTTATTTTTACACTCCTTGCCTTACCGAACTCCGTGTTACTTTTCCGTTTTCCCCTTTTGAGTGTGACGTCCTTACCCAGTTGAACTGTCCTCCCTCACAGTTCGACCCCAACTCCTGGGCCTTTTTGCGTGCATTTCAGTGTTTGATGGATTTCTTATCTGTTCCTTGTTCCCTTCCCGTTTTCTTTTCTCTCTTTCAATCAAAGGGGGTTCGGAAAGGGTTGTGGGTTTGTCTGAGTAGTTTCCCTGGTCGCTCTCTGTTTCTTTTGTATAAATCCTCTTTCAAAAATTTTAAACCGATGTATGTTAAAGTTCGCTCGATAGAGTCAGAGTACCCCTTTTACCTGGATGATGAACTTGTGGAGAAATTCCCTTTATACTGGTGCTCAGAGCCGATTCAAATCCTTGAAGCTAACGAACGTAATGAAGAAGAAGAGTTGTTGTTGGACTTTCTTGTTGAGAGTTTTACTGATAGGGAATGCTTGTCAATTAGTGACATGCTCGGTTTCTATGATTCTGGTGATAGTGTGGGTTTGAAGGATTATATAGGTATTATTTGATTGTCTTTATTTTTGCCTTTCATTTATCTTCTTTCTCTGATGTTTGTGTTTATGCAGGCGGTCGTGTTCCTCTTGTTGATCCGTCTCGGCTTCAGTCCTTTTTGAAGAAGAAGAAAGAACAGAATGTTGGTGGCTCTTGGACTTTGAAGGAAGGAGGGGGTGATGCTGCGCAGTCCACCGCTCAACCTGCGTTGTCCTTTGAGAGGAGGAGGGATGAGACAGATCAGTCTCTGGAAGTTATTTCTGAGGGTGATCATGATGTTACTGGCAACGTCAGGTCGGTGTTTGATCGTCAAAGGAGACTTCATGGGTTTGTTCTTGGGACAAGTCCTCATTCCTTGTGGAGCGACCAATTCCCTATCGCCGAGCTTTCGGATAGGGTTTCTCAATATCCCGGGGACATGTTGATGACTCGTCGCATTGGTATGGAGGGCTTGGGAAAGTTTGTTCAGGTTTGTTCTATCTTCCCTTTCTACTTGTGATCTCTTTTCATGTTTCTTATGAAGTTGTATGGTGTTGTCTTAACAGATTGTTGCTTCTCGGTTAATGTGTGTTGGCCGTGCTACCGAGCTTATCGGCGCCGAGCAGCAAGAGACGGTGCATAAGGTTTCTGAGTTAGAGAAATCTTATAAGGCGAGGATTGCTGAGTTGGAGAAATCCTTAAAGGAGAAAGATGATGTGGTGGTCGGTGCTGTGGCTAGGGCGAAGGAATCCGAGGAGGAGGTGGCTCGCTTAAGGGATCAAATCCGGTTGCTGCAGGCTGAGATTAAGGAAAGTGATATTTCAAAAGGGAAGTTGACTGCGAGGGTTCTCGAACTGGAAGAGTTGGGAATGGAAATGTTTTTCTCTGGCTTTGATCGGGCTGTTAGCCAGATTTCTTGCTTAGCTCCTGATTTCGATTGTGACCGTCTGGATGTGACTAAGATCGTGATTGATAGAAAGATGATTGTGGATGGCACTGCCGAAGAGCATGATGAAAATGCTCCTTCTTGATTTGTTTTATGTTTGTTTTGGATAGGGTTGTTTATTCCCTATTTGCTTTGTCTAGTTTTTTGTTTGATCGAGCTGCGGTCAATGTGACTTTCTTTTTTGTTTGTTTTCTTCGTACAACATTTGAATTTGCCGATGTTAGGCTGAATTGACGATATTGATGTTGGCAGCGTTTGCCTTATTACTCGTTTGTCTTTGTTAGAAGTTTGGATATAATTGAAAAAATCGATTTATTTGAACATGTTTGGCGTCCGGCCTCATTAAAATCCTTCTTAGGCAAAAACTCTTTTTTCGGGAGAAAAGCTCTAAGAGGAAAAAGAGTACCTTCATCCGCTGTTTGTACAAGTCATGGTCTATATATTTTTAATGAGGAAACATTCCATTTTCCCGATAACGGGTTGCCTTGTAGCGTTTGGAGTTGATAGGCTCCCATTCCGAGTACTTTCGTTACCCTGAACGGTCCCTCCCAGTTTGCGGTGAGCTTGCCGTGCGAGGGTGGTCGTCTTGCTTCCTCTGTGCGTCTGAGGACTAGGTTGCCCTCAGTGAATGCTCGGGGGACGACTCCTTTGTTATGTTTCCTTTCTGCCAGTTGTTTCCGTGCTCTTTGTTTGATTGCTGCAATTTCCCTTTCCTCTTCGATGAGATCGAGCTCGGCGTGCCTAATGTTTATGTTATGCTGTTCGTCATATAGTTCGGTTCTTAGGGTGGGTACTCCGACCTCCACGGGGATTAGTGCTTCTGATCCGTATACTAATTTGAAGGGTGTTTCGCCCGTGATGTTCTATATTGTTGTGTTATAGTTCCATAGTATTTCCGGGATCAGCTCGGCCCATTCTCCTTTAACGTTATCGAGCTTTTTCTTTATTGCCTGCAATATAATTCGGTTAGCAGCCTCGGCTTGCCCATTAGTCTGTGGGTGTTTGACCGAGCTAAAATGATGCTGTATGTTAAAATTTTTTAGAAATGCTCCAAGCTTGTTATCGGTGAATTGCCTACCATTATCTGATATTATTTCTTTTGGAATTCCGAACCGGCACATTATATTCTTCCATATAAAAGATCGTACCTTTTCGACTGTTATTTTTGCTAGTGGCTGTGCTTCTATCCATTTTGAGAAGTAATCTATTGATACTAGGAGAAATTTTACCTGGCCTGGCGCTATTGGAAACGGACCGAGTATATCGAGCCCCCATCTGTAAAAGGGCCAGCTTACCTCTATGCTGTGTAGTACCTCGGCAAGCTTAGTGGTGATGGCGGCGTGCTTCTGGCACTTGTCACATGTCTTGACTTTCGTTATGCAGTCTGCTTTCATGGTCGGCCAATAATATCCTGTTCGGACAATCTTGGCTGCTAGAGCTCGTCCCCCGATGTGGTTTCCGCATACGCCTTCATGGACTTCATCCATCACCTCTCTTGCCTCATCCTCGTTTAGACATTTTAGTAATGGTTGTGAGAGTCCACGCCTGTATAGCTCTCCTGCAATGTTTGTGTAGAGACTTGCCCTTCGTCTGAAGTGTTGTGGGTTAAGCTCGTCTTTAGGTATGATACCTGTATTGATGTACTCAAGAAAATGTGTTCTCCAGTCGTGGAGATGGTTGATACTTGCTATAGTTAATAGTTCAATGCTAGGTTTTGTGAGTGTGTGCTGTGATAATGCTGATGTTTGCGTATATGCCCTAGTGGATGCAAGTTTGGATAATATATCCGCTCTGACATTCTTTTCTCTATGTACGTGTAGGATAATAAATGTGCTAAATTTTGAAATGAGATCCTTTGCTACGAGCCAATATCGCTCGAGCAAGGGGTCTTTTACCTGGAATTCTCCTCGGATTTGTTGTACTACTAAGAGGGAGTCACAATATGTTGTTAGGCTTTGTATGTGGAAGCTTAAGGCGAGTTTGAGTCCTGCTATGAGTGCCTCATATTCGGCCTGATTGTTGCTTGCTGGGAAGTTAAACTGGAGGGATTGTTCGGTTATCACCTTGTCTCCGTCTTTTAGAATTATTCCCGCCCCACTTCCTTCTCGGCTGGATGCTCCATCAACATGTAGTTCCCAATTTTTATTGAGCTCGCCCGGGGTTAATTCTGAGATGAAGTCTACGAGGATTTGTGCTTTCAGAGCTGTTCTTGGTTGGTACTGGATATCGAATTTCGAGAGCTCGATGGACCACTTGGTTAGACGCCCAGCCAATTCCGGCTTTGTCAATATTTGCCTTAATGGTTGGTTGGTCCTTACTATTATCGTGTGGCTTTGGAAGTAGTGCCTGAGTCTTCTTGCCGTTGTTACGAGTGCTAGGGCTAACTGTTCTATCTTCGGATATCTTTGTTCCGTTGATTGCATGACTCTGCTGACGAAGTATACTGGCTGTTGTGTCTTTCCTGTTTCAATGACTAAGGCCGAGCTTATAGAACAATTAGAGACAGATAAATATAATTGTAAAGGTTTACCAAGTTCTGGTCTTTGTAGTACTAGTGGTGAGGACAGAATGGTTTTGAGGTCGGTGAACGCTTTCTCGCATTCTTGTGTCCACTTAAATTTTTTATTCTTTGATATTGTCTGGAAGAAATGGTATGATCGGCTTGACACTGCTGGTAGGAACCGAGATAATGCTGCTATCTTTCCCGCCAGTTGTTGTACTTCTTTTATTATTTTTGGGCTTGCCATGTTAAGTACCGCATCGCATTTCTCGGGGTTTGCTTCGATTCCTCTTGATGTCAGCATAAATCTGAGAAATTTGCCTCCTTGAACTCCGAAGGCGCATTTCTCTGGGTTTAGTCTCATGTTATGTGTTCGGATCTGTTGGAATATCTCTTTGAGGTCGTCACAGTGCGACTTTTCCTGAGTGGTCTTGGCGACCATGTCATCCACATAGATCTCCATATTACGACCTATTTGGTGACGGAACACTTTGTCCATCAGTCGTTGATAGGTAGCACCTGCATTCTTTAGACCAAATGGCATTACTCTATAACAAAAATTTCCATGCTCAGTTATAAATGCTGTTTTGTTTTAATCATCTGGATGCATAAGGATCTGGTTGTAGCCAGAGTATGCATCCATGAAGCTCAAACTTTTGAAACCTGATGCGCTGTCCACAAGTCTGTCAATGCTTGGTAAAGGGTATGCATCCTTGGGATACGCTTTGTTCAGATCTGTAAAGTCGACGCACATGCGCCATTTACCTGAGTTTTTTCTTACCATTACCACGTTAGATAACCATGTTGTGAATCGGATTTCCTTAATAAAGTTTGCATTGAGGAGCTTTCTGGTTTCTTCTAAAGCTGCCTCTGATTTTTCTCTTCCAAGATTCCTCTTTTTCTGAGCTATTGGTCGGATGGATCTATCAGTGGCGAGTTTGTGGCAGATAACGCTAGGGTCTATCCCTGGCATGTCTGCCGGAGTCCAGGCGAAGAGATCAGCGTTCGCTTGTAGTACTCCTATGAGTTCGGTCTTCTGTGCTCCTTGTAACTCCTGGCCGATGTATGTGACCTGTCCCGACTTTGATGTTAGCTGGACCTTCACGAGTTCATCCGACGGCTGAGGTCTTTCTTGGGTGTCTTCCCTGGGATCTAGTTCTGCTAGGGATAACACTTCATTCATGTTGTGAATTGCTTTGACTTCCTGGTTAAAGTCTAGTCTTGTTGCCGATCTTTTCAGGCTTGCGTTATAGCATTGCCGAGCTTGTTGGCGGTCGGAGTGGATCGTGGCTATTCTGCCGTCCTGTGCCTGAAACTTAACACATAGATGATAAGTTGATACTATTGCCCTAAACATGTTCAGGGCAGGCCTTCCAAGAATAATATTATAAGGGCTTGGGCAGTCAACCACTAAATATTGTACGTCGGCAGTTCGTGATAGTGAGCCCTCCCCCATTATTGTTTTTAACCATATATATCCTTTGATTGGGACCCTTTCTCCAGAGAACCCTACCAGTTCTCCGGATGAGGGTTGCATGAGTTTTTCAGATAATTTCATTTTCAAGAAAGTAGAATAAAAAAGGACGTCGGCACTGCTACCTGGGTCCATAAGGACTTTTCTTACCAGTAACTCGCCGGTTTAAATGGAAATTACCACTGGGTCGTCCAAGTTGGGTGTGGCCGAGCATATATCCCCCTGGCCGAAGGTGATGCTGAGGTCGAGTGTGTTGTTGGTCTTTCGTGGTGTTGTTCCTTCAATTGCTAACATTGCGCGGTAACTTCGTTTCCGCGCCGAATTTGTCTCACCTCCTCCGGCAAATCCCCCGGATATACAGTTTATGATGCTTTTCGGAGGGTTGTTATTTGGCCAGTTGTTATCCTC